>NW_006408591.1:2027492-2030931 GCF_000296735.1 Chrysochloris asiatica
CATACAGGTTGAATAAGTATGGTGAAAGAATACAACTCTGTCACACACCTTTCTTAATTTTAAGCCACTCAGTGTTTCCATGTTCTGTTCAAATAACTACCTCTTAGTCCATGTACAGATTCCTCATGAGCACAATTAAGTGTTCCGGAACACTCATACTTTGCAATGTTGTCCATAGCTTGTCATGATCCACATAATCAAAAGCCTTTGTGTAGTCAATAAAGCACAAGTAAACATCTTTCTGATATTCTCTGCTTTCAGTCAAGACCCATTGGACATCAGCTATGATATCCTTCGTTCCATAGCCTCTTCTGAATCTGGCTTGAACCTCTGAAAGTTCTCTGTCAATGTATGAATGTAGCCATTTCGGTATTACCTTTAGTAAAACTTTACTCGCATGAGGTATCAAAGATATTGTCCAATGATTTCCACATTCTGTTGAGTCACCTCTCTTTGGAATGGGCACAAATATGGATCTCTTCCAATCAATCAGCCAGATAGTTGTCTTCCAAATTTCTTGTCAGAGATGAGTGAGTGCCTCCTGTGCCACCTCACTTTCTTGAATGATTTCAATTTTTATTTAATAAATTCCTGGTGCCTTGTTCTTTGCCAATTCCTTCAATGCACCTTGGACTTCTTCCTTTGCTATCATTGGCTCTTGGTCCTATGCTACCTCTTGAAACGGTTGAACATCAACCATTTCCTTTTGGTACAGTGTCTCTGTGTATTCCTTCCATCTTCTTTTGATGCTTTCTGCATCACCTAATAATTTGCCAGAGAATCCTTCAATAATGAAAGTCAAGGCTTGAATTTTTTCTTCAGTTTCCTCCAGCTAGAGAAATGCTGAGTGTGTTCTTGTTGGGTTTAACTTAATTAATAAAACTTGTCTACATTGAACACTGTGCTCTTCTATATGGGGTCCAGTTGACAACAGCAACTTGAAAGGTTAGACAGTGAGTTTATATTAATGGAGGAGGAACAATTCGGAGAAGGAAATTGAGTATGGTTGCACAACATGAAGAAGGTAATGAGTGTAACTGAATTATATATATGGAAAATGTTGAATTGTTATGTTTTCTTCTGTGTATACATGTAACAGCAACAAAAAGTACAATTATTTTATAATATATATATATATATGTATATATTGTGGTTAAGTGCCGTTGAGTTGATTCCGACCCATAGCGACCCTGTATAGGGTTTCCAAGGAGCAGCTGGTGAGCTTGAACCGTCGACCTTGCAGTTCAAATGGCTTTGCTGTCTGACTCATTAACCCACAGAGCCACACCAGGATTTACAATAGTGTGAGTTAAATTTAGAAGATGGCATTTGAGCTGAATAAGAAGAGCTATCATTTCGAATATTATGGAGAAAGGTATTGTGGAAAGAGCTAAGAGCAAGTGCAAGCCCTCCAGGCAGGAACAATGCATGTCTGCTTAGGGAATGTTGTTGTTGTTGTTAAGTGCCGTGGAGTCGGTTCTGACTCATAGTGACCCTGTACAGGATTTCAGAGGCTGGAAATCTTTACTGGAGCAGGATGCCTCATCGCTTAGGGAATAGTGTGGAGTAAGTCAATCAGCTGGGGGAGTTGAGTCGGAGAGTTAGGCAGAGCCCCAGGATAGGTAGGCTTTTGTAGGAAACCCTGTACAGGGTCACTGTGGGTCGGAACTGACTCAATGGCACTTAACAACAATGACAACACAAGTAGTTAGGTGACTTTTAAACAAAGACTCTAAGTGAAAGGAAACCAATGGAGGATTTTAAGTAGGGAAGTGACGATCTAATTATTTTAAACACCTTTCTTCAGGTGTAATTTACATACCATAAAATCTACCCATTTGGAGTGTGCAATTCATGGTTTTTAGTATATTTACAGAATTGTATAACCATCAATCACTCCGATCTAATTTTAAAATCTGGCTTGGTTTTTTGAAAGTTCATTCTGGCTTGACAGTACATTGTGTTGAGAAAAAATTGTAGTGGGGCACAAGTAGAAAGTACGGTTGTTTTTGTTGTGTGCTGTTGTGTCCCTTCCAACTCATAGCTACCCTCTATAGGGTTTCTGAAGAGCAGCTGGTGGGTTTGATCCGCCGACCTTGCGGTTCATACTGACCTTGCAGTCCACTGCATTAACTCACAGAGCAGCACCAGGACTCTAGAAAGTACTATAGACTATTGATATTATCCAGGTGAGAGGTTTTCAAAGTGATGAAAGGCATTACTTCACTTTCCTTTGTTACAACATTTCCTGACACTCTTGGAACCACTATGATGTGTCAGGCATTGGTTGAGGTGCCAGGTGATGAATAAGACAGGGTCTCTGTACTCAGGAGGCTGCAGCGTTGTGACTACAGGACAAACTCAGTTTGGTGAGAGATTTAATTTAGAGAAGGGAGAGCTCAATGTATCCAACTCAACTTGTAAATGAACCTTTCTTGCCCTCTTAGGTTTGCATTGAGAAAGTGCTCTCTGAGCTAATTCCAGCTCTGCCATCTGCCCAGAGGCTGTACTATGGATGAGTGTCCAGGGTAAATGTGCATGGTCTCTGACAGCGTGGGAGGAACTAGAGACTCTAGGAGATAGATGAAAATCTCCTTCCATTTCACCTCTGGAGAATGTTGCAGCAAGAACAACATCCCCTTCTAGCTATTTCAGACAAAATCAGCCACACAGTAAAAGACACAGTCATTTACATAGCATTTTGTATTCCCATTCTCACTCATTACACTTCTTCCCCAGTATCTGGTGGGCCTACCACATGTCTGTGTGTGGATTCTGGAACCAGATGTCTCCTTTTCTCCCAGTTCCTGGACCTCTTCCTCCAGCATTCCTAAGGCTCATTTTATGTGAATGAAATTCATAATAGTGCTCATTACAATTAGATCTGTCAGAACATGCACTCCTATAAAGTTTCTGGATTTTTAATCAAAGAAAAATAAAAACAAACCTAAGCTTCCACTGAAGGGAAAATAATGAAGAAACGCATAAGTACTATTGTAGCTATTACTTAATTAAAAAAAAAATTACTTCTTTGAAGAAATGTAAAAGGTAAATATTCTTTTCCCCTTCTGATTTGTTCTTTACTCAAAGAAGAATGTGAATCATTGTTTTGGTGCATTCATTACTTCCTTGGTTTTGTTTCTTCTTGTTGTTGTTATGTGCTGTGGAGTCGGTTCCGACTCATAGTGACCCTGTACAGGGTTTCCGAGGCTATAAATCTTTGTTGTTGTTGTTAGGTGCCATTGAGTTGGTATCGACCCATAGCGACCTTATGCACAGCAGAACGAAACACACTGACTGATCCCGGGCCATCCTTACTACTATTGCCACGCTTGAGTCCATCGATGCTGCCACTTGTCCAATCCATCTCGTTGGGGGTCTTCCTCTATTTCTTTGACCCTCCACCTTACCAAACATGATATCCTTCTCCAGTGACTGG
>NW_006408591.1:2031488-2032752 GCF_000296735.1 Chrysochloris asiatica
TTTTTCTTCATATAACCCAACTTCTTGGATTATTTGCTCAGCATACAGGTTGAATAAGTATGGTGAAAGAATACAACCTTGTCTCACACCTTTTAATTTTAAACCATTCAGTGTTCCCATGTTCTGTTGAAACAACTGCTTCTTGATCCATGTACAGATTCCTCATGAGCACAATTAAGTATTCTGGAATACTCATACTTCGCAATGTTGTTCATAGCTCGTCATGGTCCACACAATCGAAAGCCTTTGCATAGTCAATAAAGCATAGGTAAACATCTTTCTGATATTCTTTGCTTTCAGCCAAGATCCATCACACATCAGCAATGATATCTCTCATTCCACAGCCTCTTCTGAATCTGGCTTGAACCTCTGGAAGTTCTCTGTCAATGTATGATTGTAGCCATTTCTGTATTACCTTCAGCAAAACTTTACTCGCATGGGATATCAAAGAGATTTGTCCGATGACTTCCACATTTCGTTGTTGGGTCACCTCTCTTTGGAATGAGCACAAATATGGATCTCTTCCAATCAGTTGGCCAGATAGTTGTCTTCCAAATTTCTTGGCAGAAATGAGTTAGTGCCTCCTGTGTTGCCTCACTTTCTTCAAAGATTTTAAGTTATATTCCATCAATTCCTGATGCCTTATTCTTTGCCAATTCCTTCAATGGACCTTGGACTTCCTCCTTCAGTATCATTGGCTCTTGATCATATGCTACCTCTTGAAATAGTTGAACATTAAGCATTTCCTTTTGGTATAGTGACTCTGGTATTCCTTCTATCTTCTCTTGATGCTTTCTGCATCATTCAATAATTTGCCCAGTGAATCTTTAGATAACAAAAATCGAGGCTTGAATTTTTTTCTTCAGTTCCCCCAGCTTGAGAAATGCTGAGCGTGCTCTTCCTTTTTGGTTTTCTGATTCCATATCTTTGCACATTTCATTGTAATATTTGACTTTGTCTTCTCTACCTGACCTTTGAAATTTTCTGTTCAATCCTTGGACCTCCTCATTTCTTCCATTTGCTTTAGCATTTCTATGCTGGAGAGCACGTTTCAGTGACTTCTGACATCTCTTTTGACCTTTTCCTTCTTTCTTGTCTTCTCAATGTCTTTTTGCATTCTTTGTGTATGATGTTCTTGATGTCATCCCACAACTTGATACATTAAATACATTTAGTGTTTAATGTATCAAATCTGTTCTTCAGATGATCTCTAAATTCAGGTGGGATATATTCAAGGTCATATTTTGGCTCTTGTGGACTTGTT
>NW_006408591.1:2034302-2074559 GCF_000296735.1 Chrysochloris asiatica
GAGTCGGTACTGACCCATAGAGACCTTATGCACAGCAGAACGAAACACTGCTGGATTCTGGGCCAACCTCACTACTGTTGCTACACTTGAGTGCTCCTTGGAGGCCAAGATGGCTAAATTTAGTCTCTCATGCTTTGGACATATTGTCAGGAGGGAGCAGTCGCTGGAGAAGGATATCATGCTTGGTAAGATGGAGGGTCAGAGAAAAAGAGGAAAAACCCCAGTGAGATGGATTGACCAAGTGGCAGCATCGATGGACTCAAGCATGGTAACCACTACTTAGTTAGGCTTAAAAGGTCCCTGGGAGGCACAAATAGTTTACACTCAAATACTAAAAGTTGGCAGTTTGAACTAATTTAGCAACACTGTGGAAGAAAGTCCTGGCACTTTGCTTCTGTAAAGATTGCAATCAGAAAAACACTGTGGAGCAATTCTACTTTCTAACGTGTGGATATGGTTAAGTATAAGTCACTAAACCGAACACATAGATGGCAATGTGCTTACTTATGTGACTTAAAAAATTTTGAATGACTGTACATAATTGCAGGCTTCTGGTATGTCAGTGCTATAGGATCAGCACTGTACTGTGAACCATAAGGTTGTCAATTCAAACCCATCAGCTGCTCCTTGGAAACCCTATATATAAGGTTACAATGAGTCAAAATCCGCTCAACGGCACTTAACAACAACGACAATATATAATTGCAGAGTCCTGATGTGGCGCTGTAAGATAAGTACTGCTAGTTGTAAGGTCGTCAGTTCAAATCCACTAGTCACCATTCGGAGACCTTATACTGTTGGTAAGTGCCATCGAGTCAATTTTAATCCATAGTGAGCCTGTATAGGGTTTCCAAGGAGCAGCTGGTGAGCTTGAACCAACCTTGCAGTTCAAACAGCTTTGTGGTCTGACACATTAGCCCACAGCGCCATACCAGGACTCCTCTGAGAGCCTGTACAGGGTTGCTGACTCAGAACCAATTTGATGGCACTTAACAACAACAACAACAAATACATAATCGTCTTTTTTTTTTTAAGGGCTCTTCCTATTCAGAGTCCTAGTTTGGTGCTGTAGGATAAGCACTGGACTGCAAGGTCATTTGAATTCCAAGGTTGGTGGTTCAAACTCACCAGCTGCTTTTTGAAAACCCTATACAGGGTCACTTTGAGTTGGAAACCACTCGACGACACTTAATAACAACAACCACATTTCTGTTTAAGAAATACAAACTTAAAAAAAAAAAAATACATACATTATCACTCCACAGAAATAACCACAATTAACATTGCTAATACGGATGGCATTCTCACAGATATTTTCTATGAGCATGTGACTCCCTGTACTTGCATAGTCCATCTGGTTATTGTCAGGTCCATGTTGTGGAAAGCCTTTGGAAGCAGAGACTTTTTGCTTTTTAAAATTCCTTCCAGGTACCAAATAAACTTCAGAACTTGGCATATATGTGACAAATATTAGTTGAATGAACAAATGAAAATATATACAAATCAGTCAAAAGATAGGCTTGAATAATGTCGTTATTTAAACCTTTACTTCTTTAAATGCCCCCAATTGGGAGGAGACTAATGCCAGAATATAACATATAGCTCTCTTGCCATTTTCTTTTTGCATCCCTGCTTACTGATTTTTCAATCCACTTTTATAGGAGGATATGTTGAAGTAAGGATAAAAATATTTTCATGAAAGCTTACTGCTAAAGAAGAAATTTATAAATCCTAGTTACTAATGGAACACTGGTGGCACTGTAGGATAAGAACTGGATTGCAAACCACAAGGTTCGCAGTTCAAATTCACCATTCAAACTCTCTTTGGGCAAATGATGAGGCTTCCTGTTTCTGTAAAGATTTACAGCAATGAGTTGGAACTGACTCAACAGCACCTAACAAGAAGTTCCTGATAGAATGTTGGAAGAGTAAACTTTTCTAGTTTAATTCCTCCAGTATGTACGAAAGATAACTTTCATCTCTCTCAAATATATTCTGCCTTTAATATAACAATAAATTGATTCCTGAAGCATGCAAATGCCTTTATAAGAGAATACTAGAAACACAAAGTACTATATCTAAATGTCATAATTATTTCTCATAAACTGATGCTCTCAGGGAATTCTGGGAGCTGAAGACTATGATTGTCCATCCTGATTAGCAGGAGGACTGCAATTTGCCTGCTTCCATGGAGTCCTGGCGTGGCACTGTAGGTTAATGCGTTGGCCTGCAAAGTCAGTTTGAACCTCAAGGTCAGCAGTTCAAGCTCACCAGCCACTGTTCAGAAACCCTACACAGGGTCTCTATGGGTTGGAACCAACTCGACGGCATTTAACAACAATAACAATCCAGTTTATAACTAAGTATCCACACATCAGACACTACTGTGGAAAGCAGTGAATGGCAGTGAATGTATATGGGAGGCAAATGACTTCTTTAAATCAGTCCTTCCAGGGCCACTGATTAATGAAACAGGGCCCTAGTGGAACCATGTGATTATTATGGCTCTATGGTGTGGTGGGTTATATGCGTTGGAATGTTAACTGCAAGGTCAGTAGTTTGAATCCACTAGAAGAGGCTTTCTGCTCCTGTAAAGACTCGAAACCTCAGAAATCCTATAAGGGTTTCTATGAGTCAGAAACAACTTGGTGGCACATAAGAACAACAACCAGGCAGCTTCAGTAGAGAGGGATAGTGGGATTTTTGGTAGGTGACCCAAGTCAGGTACGATCTTTTGGTTTTAGGGTGAAGGGGACTCTGCTGAGTCATATTTTGAAATGTAGGCGCAGACTTAAAACCATCTCAGAAGGACCACTGGGGATCAGAAAGGCAGGGCATGGCCCTGGTGAACATGGACTTTGGAGTTAGCATGCATAGGTGGGTTAGAAACAACTTTCCTATACTAGTTTCTAGCACTACATAGCAAATTACCACAAACTTAACAGTTTGAAACAATACTCCTTTATTATCTCACAGCTCTGATGGGTCACGGGTCCATGCAAGACTCAATCTGGGTCTTAAAATCTGAGATCATGGTCTCACAGGCCTGTTTTCATCTTCATGCTCCACTTAGGAAGAATCTACTTGAAACCTTATTTGGGTTGCTGGCAGAATACTTTTCCTTGAGGCTAGATGACAAAGCCCCATTCTTTTTGCGGGTTCTGAGCTGTTGGCCATTGCTAAACCCCAGACTTGCCATGCCAGCTCCTCCAACATGACTGCTTAGTTCATCAAACCCACAAGGAGAATCTGTAGCACCACTCTGCTAAGACAGAGTCACATACAACTAAATATATACACACACACATATATATGCATATATGTATATATATATATATATAAATGAGCTCTGGTAGCGTAGTGGTTACTAATCAATCTGCGAACCTTAAGGTCAGCAGTTCGAAACTATCAGCTGTTCTGCGAGAGAAAGATGAGGCTTTCTGCTTCTGTAAAGATTTACAGCCTGGGAAACCTTGTACAGGGTCACTATGAGTCGGTTCTGACTCCACGGCACATAACCACCACCATATATATATATATATATATATATTGTTGTTAGGTGCCATCGAATCGGTACCAACTCACAGCGACCCTATGAACAACAGAATGAAACACTGCCTGGTCCTGAACCAACCTCACAATTGTTGCCACGCTTGAGCCCATTGATGCTGCCACTTTGCCAATCCATTTCACTGGGGGTCTTCCTCTTTTTCTCTGACCCTGCACCTCACCAAACATGATATCCTTCTCCAGTGACTGGTCCCTCCTGACAATATGTTTTCTTTGCATTGAGATGTAATCCATACCAAAGGCTGTAGTCTTTGCTCTTCATCAGTATTTTAAATCCTCTTCACTTTCAGCAAGCAAAGTCTTTGATCGTCAAGTCCTCTTCACTTTCAGCAACCCAAGTTGTGCCATCTTCATATTGCAGGTTTTTCATAACTTGCAGATGCTGCATTCTTCTTCATATAGTCCACCTTCTTGGATTATTTGCTCAGCATAGAGATTGACTATGTATGATGAAAGCATACAGCCCTGATGCATACCTTTTCTGATTTTGAACCATGCACTATCCCCTGATTCTCCTTGAGTGACAGGTTTCTCATGAGAACAATTAAGTGTTCTGGAATGCCCATTATTCTCATTGCTATCCACAATTTATTGTGATCCACACAGTTGAATGTCTTTGCATAGTCAATAAAACACAAGTAAACATCTTTCTGGTAATCTCTGTTTTCAGCCAAGATTCATCTGACATCAACAATGATATTCCTCTTTCCGCATTTTCTTCTGAATCTGACTTGAATTTCTGAGAGCACCCTGTCAGTGCAACTGGTTTTGAATTATCTTCAGCAAAATGTAACTTGCAGGTGATATTAATGATACTGTTCAATGACTCCACAGTACATTGAGTCACCTTTCTTTGTATTGAACACAAATACGGATGTCTTCCAACTGGTTGGACAAGTAGCTGACTTTTCCCTTTTCTTCCTTCTCTTCATTCTGTTATCTATATCTGATAGAAAGAGGCAGATAGCCTGATTGGCTCATTAGAGTTGTAGTAATCAAACTCAGTTGCTGGATCAGCCAAGCATGTTCTGAATCCTGAGCTCTTCAACACAATACAATTTTTACATGACTTATTGTTGTCGTTAAGTGTCATTGAGTCAGTTCAGAGTCATAGTAACCCTGTCTAATGTTTCCAAGTAATGGCTGATGGGTTTGAACTGTGGACCTGAGATTAGCAGCCCAATGTTTCTTCTACAGAACAATTCTATGATCAAGTCTATACAATTTGTTTCAAAACATTTTCCTGCAAAGCAAGCTGACCTATGCTAGATGGTCAGTGTGAGTTTGTCCACATGGGTTGTGAACAAGGATCTGGAATACTGATGGTTTGTATCTTCGGTAGACAATGGGTTGGATCTCGCACAAATGGTCACCTCCAGAGATGCTCACAGGAGAATGGGAATCAGCCAGGCTGTGTGTTCTTTCTAAGAGTGGCACATCAGATCTAATGGGTTCTACTTCTAAGGAACTAGGGCTTGTAGGCCTGGGCACATCCATGCATCCATTCTCATACAGGAGTCACCTCCACAGCTTATAGAGGCTGCCTGTCCCTCCCCTCACAGGGTGTGTGTGGATATAAGGTGAACATCAATTTTAGAATCATGGCTTACTGGAAAATGTTTTCATGGCTTGTTCTTTTGGAGTGGGGAATTCTTTCCTCCTAGAAGTCCTCCCCATCTACCAGCAACTCATTGAAGTGTCTTTTTATTTTTAAATATGTGCTTGAAAAATATTTGTTATAGCTGTTAGTGGCTTTCAAGTTGAATCTGACTTATGGAGACCTCACATGTGTAGATTGCATGTGTATGGACAAAAGACCTTTCAAAAACAGATCCCTAGGTCTATCTTGTGAGGCACCTCTGGGTGGGTTCGAACTGCTAATCTTTTGAGGATGGCAATGCTTAACCATTCATATCATTCGGAGCTCTTTTGGTATGTTGTTATTGTTATGTGTCATTGAGTCAGTACCGACTCATAGCGACCTTATGCACAGCAGAACCAAACATTGTCCGATCCTGGGCCAACCTCACTACTGTTGCCACGCTTGAGTCCTTTGATGCTATCACTTGGCCAATGCATCTCGTTGGAGGTCTTCCTCTTTTTCTCTGACCCTCCACCTTACCAAACATGATATCCTTCTCTAGCGACTGCTCCCTCCTGACAATATGTCCGAAGTATGAGAGACAAAGTTTGGCCATCTTGGTCTCCAAGGAGCACTCTGGCTGCACTTCTTCCAACACGGATCTATTGGTTCTTTTGGCAGTCCATGGCACTTTCAATATTTTCTTCCAACACCCACCATAACTCAGAAGCATAAATTCTTCTATGGGCTTCCTTATTGACTGTCCAGCTTTCGCATGCATATGAGGTTATTGAAAATACCATGGCTTGGGTTAGGCACACTTCAGTCCTCAAGCTGACATCTTTGCTCTTCAACACTTTAAAAGGTCTTGTGCAGCAGATTTGCGTGTTCCACAGTCTGCCCCTGGCCTTGTTTTCATTGATGTTATGGATGGAGCTTTTCCATCGTCTTTTTCTGCAGATGTAGCCAATTTGATTGCTATGTATTCCATCTGGTGAGGTTCATGTGTATAGATGTCTCTTATGCTGTCTAAAGAAGGTATTTGAAATGAACAAATCATTGGTTTTGCAGAATTCTATCATGTGTTAGAATTTTTCCAAGACCATATTTTCCAACTACTGATCCTTCCTCTTTGCTCCCAACCTTTGCATTCCAATCACCAGTAATGATCAATACATCTTGATTGCATGTTTGATCAATTTCTGATTGAAGAAGTTGGTCCTCTGACCCTTGCTTAATTGTGTTTTTTTTTTTTTTTTTTTTTTGGTTGATTTCTGTCTTCCCCAATGGAGTCCTGATGTGGAGTTGTAGGGTAAGTACTGGACTGTTAATTGCAAGGTCAGCAGTTCAAACCTACCAGCTGCTCTCTGGAAACCCTATACAGGGTCGCTATGAGTTGGAACCAATTTGACTGCACTTTAATAACATCATCTTCCCCCATTATGTTTGATCACCACTACAGCAGGCGTTTAGGAGTATTTTGTTTGCTGCCTTGTCCCTAGCACTTTGTCCCAAGAACCTGGCACACAGAACCCTCTCAAATGGCTGTTCAATGAATAACTGATTGATTGGGAGGAACTAAGAGGAAGACAGTTGGAAAGAGGAACAAGGAATCTCCACCATTAGTGTTACAAAGTATTTCTATTAAAGACAAATTTATGGCTATTCTTTTTAAGAAAAGTGCTTTTGTTTTCAAGTAGAAATAACATTACATCAACTAAAGACTTCCGGAATGCTTTGGGATTGGTTTTAATGAATAGATGGAAATTATATCTAATTAGCATTAAAATTTATGTGTAAGTAGGAACATCCAAATTGCATAAAACAGTTCTCCTGAATAATTTAAATATTCTTTACCCTGCAAGCATTTCACACTGTCCCCACAAAGATTCATTTAATGGAAATGGAGATCATGAGACTTATGTGCAAAATACCAGAAACCCAAACTCACTGTCGTGAAGTTGATTCTGATGTATTGTTGTTGTTAGCTGCCATCAAGTTGGTGGTTATGACTCGCAGTGACCCCATGCACAACAGAATGAAACACTACTGGGTCCTGCATATTCTTTATCATTATTAATCTGAGCTCAATGGTGCTCCCACTCTGCCAATCCATCTTGTTGGGGGGTCTTTTTTTTTAAGTTGTTATTGTGAATTGAGTGATAGTTTACATGGGAGAACATCAGTTTTATGCTCATTGTTTCATTGCAATGATTACAATCCCCTCCATGCATCATCATTCAACAGTATTTGCTCTTCTTCCCTTGTTTTTTTTTTTTGGGTGGGGGGCTGTTAGGCAGTGTGTAAACCAAACCAAAGCATTTAGGAATATATAATTATTTAAACAACCAAAGGGCACATTCTGCAAGCCTGCCTCCTGGCTGCCAGCATGTCTTTCTCTTTCCATGAGTCTAGAGTTCTCAGCTGCTCTATCTCTACATGTCCTCATCTCTGCATCCATCTTTAGTGTTGCTGCTTCTCTGGATAGGGTCCCACATTCTGCTTATGCTCTTCTCTCTTGATGGTCCTAGGGTCCTCTGTTCCTGGACTGTAAGATTAACTACTCCTCTCTTTATGTCACAAAATTTCTACTTTGACAGTTGTGACCATCGCAATTAGTCATGATAACAACTACTCACTATTGAATCATAAGAATTTGATCTCCATCTTTTTTTGCAGACCTTCCACTTTACCTAGCACGAATTTCTTCTCTAGGAACTGATCCCTCTTGATAAAATGTCTGAAGTATGAGACACGAAGTCTTGTCATCCTGGCTTCCAAGGAGCATATTGGCTGTAGTTCTTCCAACACAGTTTTGTTTGTTCTCTAGCAATACATGGTATTTTTAATATTCTGCTCCAATACTACAACACAAAGTCATCAGTTCTTCTATGATCTTCCTTATTTATTGTCCAACTTTCCGATGTATATGAAGCTATTGAAAACACCATGACTTGAGTCAGGTGCACCTTAGTCCTCAAACTGACATTTTTGTTTTTGAACACTGGAAGAAGTCTTGTGAAGCAGCAGATTTGCCTAATACAATACGTCATTTGATGTCTTGACTGTTTCTTTTATGAGTGTTGATAATGTATCCAAGCAAAATGAAATCTTTGACAACTTCAATCTTTTCCCCATTTATCACAATGTTATTTCTTGGTCCAGTGGTGAGGACTTTTGTTTTCTTTACATTAAGGTGCAATACATACTGAAGGCTGTGTGGTCTTTGATCTTCATCAGTAAGGATTTTAAGTCCTCTATGCTTTCAGCAAGCAAGGTGGTATCATTTGCATATTGCAGGTTGTTAATGAGTCTTCCTCCAATCTTGATGTCACGTTCATCTTCATATAATCCAGCTTCTCAGGTTATTTATTTGCTAAGCATACAGATTGAATAAGTATGGTGAAAGTATATAATCCTGTTGCCTACGTCTCCTGCTTTTAAACCATCAGTGGCTCCTTTTTCTAATGACTGCCTATTTCTTCTTGTGAGATATTCTTGATGTCATTCCACAACTCTTCTGGTTGGTGCCTAAATACATCAATTCTGTTCTTGAGATGATCTTTAAATTATTGCCTAATTACAACATTAGTGCCTAATTACATCAAATCTATTCTTGAGATGATCTTTAAATTCAGATGGGATCTGTTCAGTGTCATTTTTTGACTCTCAGGGACTTGTTTTAATTTTTTTCAGCTTCACCCTGAATTTACATATGAACAATTGATGGTGGGTTACACAGTCTTCCCCTGCCTTGTTCTGGTTGATGAGATGGAGCTTTCCTATCGTCTCTTCTCACAGATATATTCAGTTTGATTCCTGTGTATTTCAGCTGGTGAGGTCCATGTGTATACTCATCTTTTAAGTTGTTTAATAAAGGTATTTGCAATAAAGTCTTACAAAATTCTACCATGTGATCTCCAGCATCACTTCTATCATCAAGGCCGTATTTTCCAACTTTATTTCCAAGCTTTGAATTTCAATTGCTAGAAAATATTAATAAATTTGGATTACATGTATGATCAGTTTAAGACTGAAGAAGTTGATAGAATTCTTCAATTTTGTCCTTACTGGCTTTAGTGGTTGGTGCATAAATTTGAATAATAGTGGTATTAACTGGTCTTCCTTGTGGGTGTATGGATATTATCCTATGACAGATACTATTATATTTCAAGATAGATTTTGAAATGTTCTTTTTGATGATGAATGTGACATCATTCGTTTTAACTTTGTTGTTCCCGGCATAGTAATCCATATAATTGTCAGATTAAAATTTGTCAATACCAGCTCGCTAATGCCAAGGATATATGTGTTTATGTATTCCAGTTCATTTTTGACAATTTCCAATGTTCCTAGATTTATACTTTGTTCACGCCGTGTCTTGATTATTAATGGTTGTTTACAGCTGTTTCTCCTTATTTTGAGTTGTGTCCATCCGCAAATGAAGGTCCTGAAAGCTTTACTCCATTCACATCATCACGGTCAACTGTACTATGATGATACAGCTCTTTCCCAGTTGTATTTTGAGTGCCTTGTAACCTGAAGGCCTTGTCTTCTGGCACTATATCTGACAGTATTCTGGTGCTCTTCATCATGTTTCGATATTCATTATTCTGGTGCTATCTGACAGTGCTCCACTGCTATTCATAAGGTTTTCAGCAGCTAAACATTCAGAAGTAGGCTGTCTCTCCTTTTTCCTAGAGAGTCTTAGTCTGGATGCTCAGCTGAAATCTGTCTACCATGGGTGTACCTTACTGGTTATTTAAAATACTAGTGCTATATCTTTCAGCATCACAGCAACATGACTGACAGGTCATAGTGACCCTGTAGATGGTTTCTGAGGCTGTAAATATTTACAGGAGCAGAAAGTCTCATCTTTTTCCTATAGATGGGCTTGTGGGATTTAACTACTGACCTGGTGGTTAGCAGTCCAGTGGTAATCCTACAGTGTCATTTGCAAAATAAAAGAAGCTTTTGCCCTTAATGCTGACTGAATACTTCCAGAATGGGCGGTCCCAAGATTCAGATACCAAGAATCTTTGGCACCCAGGTCCGTGATGTTATCTGATAACCTCAAAAGTATAGACACTTAATTTTTAAAAAAAGAGAAGGGACAATCTTTTTCACAGAGGAGTTCACATTAATAAATGTAAAGGAGTGATAAAAATAGTGAATCGCCATGGGGTAAAATTATTGTTGTAAGCAAAAGTCACCAGTAGTCTGCCCCTCCTTTTTCCTAGTGTGTCTTAGTCACAGTAGGTGAGTAAAAATTAGTAGGTAAACATATGATGGGAAACAGGATATTAATATATTTTCCAGTATTTCCCTACAAGATGTTTTCATTCTAAAGGGAAAAATAGTAACTTTGAAGTAGAGAAAGCTGGTCGACTTCACCTTCATCAAGTGATCAAAGTAACATCACTAGTGATAGTACACATCAACTTGCGTACCTCCTGATGCATTGAAAACACAGCATCACTTTTATCAGATTCTTGACAAAAATGCATTACCTGAGTTGAATCACAAGGACACATCAGACACTCAAATTAAAGGATTTATTTATTTTTTTTTTAAATACCTGACCAGAGCTCCATACAAATGTCAAGGTCATGACTCATTAAGGAAGACTTTAATGGTAAGATTTGAGGTGATTATGGGGCATGAAGATCCCTGCTTTAGGATAAGAACTGTACTGCTAACCACAAGGACAGTGGTTCAAGCCCACCAGCCATTCCACAGGTGAAAGATGATGCTCTCTGCACCCCTGAGGATTTACAGCCTCAGAAACCCTATACAGCAGCAACAATGGGGTTATGAGGAGCCCAGGTGGCACCGTTGCTAAACTGCTTAGCTGCTAACTGAAAGGTCTGCTGCTTGCACTCACCAGCCCCTCTGCAGGAGATAGATGAAGCAGTCTGCTTCCATAAAGATTTACAGCCTAGGAAACCCTATGGGGCCATTTTACTCTGTCTTATACTATCCCTGGAATCCTGGTGTGGAGCTGTGGGTTAATGCACTAGACTGCAAAGTCAGTTTGAACTGCAAGGTTGGTGGTTCAAGCTCACCAGTTGCTCTTTGGAAGCCCTTTAGAGAGTTGCTATGGATCGGAATCGACTCGTCGGCATTTAACAACAACATACTATCTCTGGAGTCCTGGTGTGGCGCTATGGGTTAATGCGCCAGACTGCAAAGCCGTTTGAACTGCGCTTCAAGCTCACCAGCTGCTCCTAGGAAACCCTATACAGGGTAGCTATGGGTCGGAACTGACTCTATGGCACTTAACAACAAACAACAACAATACTATCCCTAAGGAGCTCTGGTAGCGCAGTGGTTATGAATCGGGCTGCTAATCCACAGGCAGCAGTTCGAAACTACCAGCTGGTTTGCAGGAGAAAGATGAGGCTTTCTGCTCTCGTAAAAATTTACAGCCTCGGAAACCCCTGTACAGGGTCGCTATGAGTCAGAACCGACTCCACGGCACATAACAACAACAACAACAATAGTGTCCCTATGAGTTGAAATTGGTTTGATGGCACTTAATAAACATGCTTCTTCCTTTTCTTGGTTTTCAACTCCATGTTTTACTTATGGGATGTGAAATTGTTATTTTTCTTTAATTCCCTCAATACTTCATTTTGTTGTTGTTAAGTGCCGCTGAGTCAGTTTCAACTCATACTGAGCCTGTATAGGGATACTGAGCCTGTATAGGGTCTCTGAGGAGTGACTGGTGAGCTTGAACTACTGACCTTGTAGTTCAAACAGACCTTGCAGTCCAGTGCATTAACCCACAGCACCACACCAGGACTCCCTACTTCATTTTAGGAATGGAAATCTGGCATGTGTACATATTTATGACGTAGCATACTTCCCTATAGCCGCCTTCCTCCACAGTCAGGTGGTGATGGTTGGTGGTTATGTGCCTAGTGGAGTTGGTTCCGACTCATAGCGACCCTGCACAGGGTTTCTGAGGCTGTAAATCTTTCTGGGAGCAGAAAGCCTCATCTTTCTCTCACAGAACAGCTGGTAGTTTCAAACTGCTGACCTTGATGTTTGCAGCCCGATTCGTAACCACTACGCTACAGTCACCCCTAGTCTGGTAAAATTCAATTCTGCTTATTTGGAAACACAGAACATTAATCTTCTTCGTCCTGCTTGAACAAAAGTGTTAGTAATCCAAAGAGAGTAAGCAACTAATTTAAGTAAAAATTTGGGATTAAACTGAGGTATCCAAATCATGAGAAACTACACTCTGGGGCAATGGAACTACTTAAGAAAAGCAGAGAGCAAATCTTTTGTTTATTTTATAGCAATGATCTGAGAGGGTATTGTCAACTGGGCTTCATTCCTTTACTTTCTTGAGTCACTTCTTCATTTAATTAAACCTTTATTGAGCACCTTGGGCTTCGTGGCAATAGCCTTAGTCAGCATGACTTGAGGGTGAAGACAGTCCTGGTTTTGTTTTGGCTCTTTCAGAGTTGGTCCCAAGGCAAAATGGTGGAGGCAGAAGCCTATGAAGGCAGATCATTACGTCCTAGTTCTTAACCCATCTCCCCATAGACACTATCTTCAGAGAGCCTAAAGGCCATTTTCATGCCTATTTTAGTAATTCCCAGTTCCCTTTCTCCAGCTCAAATCTTGCTCATGGGCTCTGAGTCTCTATATCCAAGTCCTCTCTGGACATCTCATTGGTTGTCCCATAGAAACAAAACAAAACAAACAAAACAAGTGAAACCCATTGTTATCAAGTCAATTTCAACTCATAGCAACACGGTAGGATGGAGTGGGACTGTCTCATAGGGGTTTTGAGGCTGTAAATCTTTATGGAAGCAGACTGTCACATCTTTCTCTCCTGGAGCAGCTGGTGGGTCCGGACCACTGGTTTATCAGTTACAAGCTGAATACTTAATCACTGTGCCACCATAGAGTCCTCAAATTCAAAATGTATAAAGAAGAAGAATCCATCATCTTCATTCCATCCCCGCCTGCTCCTGCTTTCTCAGAGAACTGTACCACCAGTGACCAAGTTGACCAAGTCAGAAACCTCCAAGTTCCATGGAAGTACAGATTCTGTGTCTTGGAAGAGGTAATATCGCATGTCCATCTCAATTCTTGAAACATGGTCTATGTTGTTTGTTAGCACTGTCAAGTTGGTTCTGAATCATGGCAACCTCAAGTACAACAGAACAAAACATAGACAAGTCCTGTGCCATCTTCACTATCATTGGTATTCTTGAGTCTACTGTTTCGCCCACTGTATCTTTTGAATGTCTTCCAAACTAGAGGACTTCCAGCACTATAAAAAAAAAACAAAAAACAAAACCCATTGCTCTAAAGTTGATTCTGACTCACAATGACCCTTTAAGACAGTAGAATTTAGGGTTTGAGACTATAAATTTGTAATTGAACAAACAGTCTCATCTTTTTCCTGTGTTGTAGCTGATGGGTTTGAACTACCGACCTAGCTAAAATGATTAGCAGCCCAATGTTTAACCCATTGCACCAACAGGGCTCTTTTCCAGTACTATATCAGAAAATTGTTGTAGTTAGGTGCCATCGAGTTGGTATCCACTCATAGCAACCCTATGCACAACAGGACATAACACTGCCAGGTCCTGGACCAACCTCACAATTGTTGCTACGTTTGAGCCCATTGCTGCTGCCACTGTGCCAACCCATCTCATTGGGGGTCTTCCCGTTTTTCTCCAACCCTCTGTTTTATCAAACATGATATCCTTCTTCAGGGATTGGTTCCTTCTGATAATATGTCTGAAGTATGAGAGATGAAGTCAAACAATATTTTGTTGTAATCCCATAGGGTTTTCAATGACTAAATTTAGGAAACAGATTGCCAGGTCTTTTCTCCTAGTCTGTCTTAGGCTAAAAGCTTTGGTGAAACCTCTCCATCAGGGATGGCCCTGCTGGAATCTGCAATTCTGAATGGTTTAAAATTTGGAAAGGTATGCACCAGGATTGTATCCTTTTACCATAATTATTCAATCTGTATGTTTAGCAAATAATCTGAGAAGCTGAATTATGTGAAGAACGTGGACATCAGTGTTGGAGGAAGATTCATTAACAACTTACAATATGCAATCTTGCTTACTGAAATTGAAGAGGACTTAAAATACTTACTGATGAAGATCAAAGACCACAACCTTTGGTATGGTTTGCATCTCAATGTAAAGAAAACAAAAACTCTCACCACTGGACCAATAAACAACATCAAGATAAATGGAGAAAAGACTGAAGTTGTCAGACTTCATTTTGCTCAGATCAACCATCACTACTCATGGAAGCAGCAGTCAAGAAATCAAACGACATATTGCATTAGGCAAATCTGCTGCAGAAGACCTCTTTAAAGAGTTTAAGAGCAAAGATATCAGTTTGAGGACCAAGGTGTTCCTGCCTCAAACCATAGTATTTTAAATAGTCTCATATGCATGTAAAAGTTGGACAATGAATAAAGAAGACTAGAAGAATTGATGCACTTGAGTTTTGGTGTTGGAGAGTATGAAAAGTACCATGGACTGTCAAAGAACAAACATATTTGTGTTGGAAGTACAGCCAGAATGTTCCCTAGAAGCTAGGATGGTGAGACATCTCATACTTTGGACATTATCATGAGAGACCATGGCTAGGGCCAGGTGCACCTTAGTCCTCAAACTGAAATCTATATAGGGTTTCTGAGGAGCAGCTGGTGGGTTTAAACCACCATCCTTGTGGTTCAGTGCTTATCCTACAGAGCCACACCAGGACTTTGTTGTTGTTGTTAAATGTCATCGAGTCAGTTCCGACTCATAGTGACCTTGTAAAGGGTTTCCAAGTGGCAGTTGGTGAGCTTGAACTGCCGACCTTTCAGTTCAAACTGACCTGGCAGTCTAGTGCATTACCCTGAGGTGTGTTGTTGCTGTTGATAAGTACCATCAAGTCGATTCTGACCCATAGTGACTCTGTAGAGGGTTTCCAAGGAGCAGATGGTGATCTTAAACCACCGACCTTGAAATTCAAACGACTTTGCTGTCTGACACATTAGCTCACAGTGCCATACCAGTATAGGAGGTACCAGTAACCTTGCGTTAAATGGATTAGTGAATGGTCATCACCCTTGATTCTTCTCACACCACCAGTGTTCAATCAGTTACTGTTGTTGTTAAGTGCCGTCGAGTCGGTTCCGACCCATAGAGGCCCTGTACAGGATTGCCAAGGCTGTAAATCTTTACTGGAGCAGAAAGCCTCATCTTTCTCCTGCAGAGCAGCTGGTAGTTTCGAACTGCTGACCTTGTGGTTCGTAGCCCAGTTTGTAACCACTACGCTACCAGAGCTCCTTGTTACTAAGTCCTGCTAATTTTCTCCTCCATTTTTATCAGTGTGGTTCATTTATTTCTATTTCCATAGGCAGTTTCCAAGTTTAAACTATCAACATCTCTCATTTGGAGCACTCCCGTGCCCTCTGACCTTGTCATCTTGCCATCTCCCTTGCAACCTTCTATTTTGTTCTTCATGCAGCAACTAGGTGATCTAATAAGAACAGAGATCTGTTCCAGTCACTTTTCTGCCTAAAAGCTTGGCATTTGAGGCACCACCTGATTTAATTCCCATCTATTGCCCTATTCTTATTTTTTAATCTTTCCCCTTTCTCTGTACTTCTCTTGTACTATGCTTCAGTCAAATGGAACTTCTTGCAGAGCTGCAAATATATCCTGTCAAGTCAGACTTGTTATTCTCTTTATCTAGTAATCTCCTGTAATCCTTAAAGGTAAACAGCATGGATGTGTTCTCATTTGGAATGTTGTTTTCTTTTTCTGCTGCTGCTATAACAAATGAACTATACATTTAACAGTTTAAATCAACACCCATTTATTATTTCACAGTTCTGTAGGATGTACATCTGGGTGGACTTGGCTAGACTCTCACAAGGCCTAACTTACGGTGTTGATAAGGCTGTGCTCCATTCTGGAGGCTCTGGGGAATAATCTGCTTTCAAATTCACTGGGTTTGTTGTCAGAACGTTTTTTTGTGGTCATAGGGCCGAGGTCCGCATTTCCTTGTTATGTGGTCCCTCCATCTTTAAGGCAGCAATGGCACATCAACTTCCTCTCATGCTTGACATCTCTCTGATTTAGTCTTCTGCTGCATCTCTCCGACTTCCCTATTTGCAGCATCTTTTTGACTCTTTTTTGTGTGTACAACTTCATGGTTGGTTTTGATCAAACTTTTTATTTAGTATTCCATAGTTGTTTAACACACACTTAAATGGTCTTAACGGGGGAAGGGGGAAAGGGGTCTCCCAAGAAATGTCAGAAGATTCCCAAGAAATGTCAGAAAGGCAATATATGGCCAGCATTATCCTTTTGTTTGGGTTTCCTGGGGATGAATTGCACTTTCCTTACTTAAGCATCTATCTCAGGTTTTGCACACTGAGATTTCAGTTTGAAGACACCCTGAAATCTTAAGAGTAGCAAACCCAACTACCCTTCTAATATCTAACTTGTTTAGGCAGAATGACCCATGTCTCTATTTTAGATGGTTAGATGTTTGTAGAAGATTTCAGTATTGCTTGCCTCATTTACTGGGAAAAATGGAATAGGAAGTAGCCTTCAGGGATACTTAAGAGAATTACAATACTAGTACACAAGTCAAGTCTTACACGTTTAACATTTGCTTATTGAAAGCAACGTCATAAAATCAAATAAAATTAAACAGGCTTCACTTATTCCTCACAAGAACATATGGAGGAATATTTAACAGGAACAATTTTTTTTTTTTTTTAAGTAACACAATTTTTCCTTTTAAGAGTCCTTGAATAGTTATGAAAGAATAGGTTCTACTTTTTGTTTGTTTCTTTGAACAGGAATTTTGGTCCAAAGTTTTGTTTGTTTTTAGTATCTGCTTCTGCCTCTCCCTCTATAAGATCGGCTTCATTCACAGCTCCGCGGCTTGAACTGCTGTAGAAATCACGTGACGGAGGGTACTCCCTTTCCATAGAAGGGGGAAGCCCTCTTGCCTGTCAACATGATCAAGATCACTTGAGTAGCGAGCACTTCGGCTGCTTGAGTAACTGTCTCGACTTCTACCATATCCGTCACTTGAGCTGCTGTAATCATCATAGTGACTGCTTCCACCATGGGATGGTGGGGACTGTCGTGTAGGTGGAGCACTAGTGAGTTACCATAGCTCTCACAGGAATCTCTATAGGAGCCTCCACTTGGAAGTTCCGAATAGTCACTATCACAACCATAGACATCTCTGACTTTTAAGTACTCATGTGATTACATCAGCAGTCCACCTTGATTATCTAAAACGATCTCATCAGATTAACAGGTTCCTGGGATTAGTGCATGGCATTCTTTGGGGAACCATTATATTTCCTATTACCAATGCTCACCCTCAAATTTGGTTTTATGTTTCCCTCCTTTGTATCTCTGTGGTAGCACTGTTGGGTTGTTACCTAACCAACAACTATCTCTCTCACTCTAGAGGATGAACATGCCAGATTCTTGCTGTCCCTTTCTTGAATTTAGGGTTTGGGGATGTGACCTAGTCCTAGATATTAGGAATAGAGGACAAGCATGCTAGGAAATTTCTGGGAAATGTATTTATTATTTCATAATAATCTATCTATCTATCTATCTATCTATCTATCTATCTATCTATCTATCTATCTACCTATATGAGGGGGTTTCAAAACATTTGAAGAAAAATTCTGTTGTCTTTTTTCTCCCCAGATATTGAATAATTCTTTATTTCTAGTCTTTATCTTCTCTTTCTTCCTTTTCAAAATTTGATGACCTGAAAAATTTGAGAAGTTTATCAATTTCTGATACACTGAACGTCATTGAACAGCCTTATTTTCAATCTCTTACATTTTCATCATCACCATCAGAAGATCGCACATAATAACAAATAACATACATCATTACACTAGAAAGAAACACATTTTTTAAAATTCTGATAACTGCACTCATATTACTATAATTATGAGATGAGTCTTACAATTGTTTTCCAAATGTGCATGATTTCATCCAGTTTGATCTTGTCAGAACTGCACTTATATCCTCTCCAGCCATTGAACGCATGTTTTCTTCTCAAAATATATGATTTTGTTTGCTTAAATATTTTTCATACTCTTTGGCCTCAGGAATCACTTAGATGAGATTGTTCCATTGTGACGAGAACATGACCTTTCCAAAGGTACCCGTCTGTTATCTGGATTCCTGGGAATCCGCTTTCTATGGTCTCGGAATGCTGCACCTGGTTGTAGGGCTTCTAGAAGATTATCCATCACACCAGTTTCATTACCCTCTTTGTTTATATCAATGAGTTGTTTCTTTTTCTTCTGGCGTTCCAACTTCTCTTGCTCAGCCTTCTCTTTGGCAAGCTTGGCTCTCCTAGTCTTCTCTTCTATTCCCTTTCTCTTATTATTTCCTTTCACTGCTTCCAAAAGATAAACACCATTTTTGAGAGAGCACCATAGCACAGAATTAGGTCTTCTTAACACTGCTATCTTTACATTTTTAACCAAGTAATGATTTAGAAGTTGTTATGGATTAAATTGTATCTCCAAAAATTCCATTGTCTTTTAATTCTATTTTCCCACAAATTTGTTGAAGTCCCCTCTTGTATGTGTGTATGATTCTCCATATACTGAAAAGGAATTTTGACTTTCCATTTTTAAGCACCATTATATGAAGTCAGCTCTGGTAGCGTAGTGGTTACGAATCGGGCTGTGAACCGCAAGTTCAGCAGTTCGAAACTACCAGCTGTTCGGCGGGAAAAAGATGAGGTATTCTGTTCCCGTAAAGATTTACAGCCTCGGAAACCCTGTACAGGGTCGCTATGAGTCAGAACTGACTCGATGGCACTTAACAACAACAACAACATATGAAGTCATGGAGTCTTGTATGGTGCTGTAGGATAAGCACTGGACTGCAAGTTTGGTTTGAACCACAAGGTTGTTGGTTCAAACTCACCAGCCATTTCTCGGAATACAGGGTTGCTATGAGCCAGAACCAAATTGACAACACTTAACAACAACAACATATGAAGTCATGATGTTGGGAGCGTCAGCAGCCATTTTGTGACACTGAAAACTATATATAAGAGCAAAAGACACTGAGACTGGTGGAGAAGAAAGTTGAAAAGAATTCATTTAGTGGCTGAATTAACCTATTCTATAGCATCATATGGGTGTGGCGATGTAGGATCAGTATAGGACTTCGAACCGTACAGTCAGCTGCTCCTCAGAAACACTATACAGGGTAACTATGAGTCGGAACCGACTTGACAGCACTTAGCAACAACATTATTCTTGTTAACACCCCAGACTTGTTATGTTGTCCTAGTCATTGTTTTTCAGGCCACTTTTAGTAGGATTTCTGTTACTTGCAGCCCAAAGCACCTCAGTTGATAACCCCATAGTTTCTTTTCCTCTCTTATATTCTAATACTTATCCCATTGTACTATTATTTTTATCTGACACCTTGTCGTCACCCCTCTCTATATTGTAAGATCCTGGAGGGCAGTAGATCTGCCCACATTTTTAATGCACTCTTTCTGATACTTAGCATATTGCCTGACTCAGTAAACACTTTTAGTAGTAATTGCTGAATCAATCAATCAATCGATCGATCAATCGAAGTTCTCCTCTACTCCAAACATAAACTGCCTTCATTATGCCCAGGGCTACTATAGATGGTTAGGCAGGTTGTATCCTGAACAAGTGTGCCTGGCTGAAGGGAAAAATGGGGACTGAAATCTAGCCTGCTCTCACTTACCAAGTCATGAACCCTGGCCTGGGGCAGTCTTCCTAGAGGGACGGGACTCCTCTTTTTCTGATTGGTACAAAGGATTTGTAGGACCAGTAGCACCACTGCAGAAGCCCTGATGCTGACTTTTCTTGGAACAATCCTTTTCAGGTTCTAGACACCGTGTTTCAAGGAGAGGGGCAACTATTTGGAGAAGCTAATTAGTAATAAAGTGCCTGTGGGAGTTCTTAAGCTTTAATGTGCTGCCCCTCTCTGGTGAGAGACTGGCCATTTTAATGACAGCTTTCTGGGAATTATGACTTAATTTAACAGGAAAGGTTCATGTCTGCGATGTGATATTAATCAGATTCCGTGTGCTTGAGCACACTTCTCTGGCCTTTATTTTCCTCATTTATAAAACTAGAGATTCTCAAACTGTGCTTTGGAGAGTTTTAGGAATGTGGAGGAGGGGGCTGCAGGGGCTCTCAGGTGGCCCTGAGTGGGTGGGAGTCTTCAACCAGAGCAGCTCTGTTTTCATCTGCTTTACAGATAAAACCCAAAGAACCTTGCCTGTTGCCATCAAGTGGATTCTGACTCCTAGCAACCAGCCGTGATACAGAGAAAAACTGAGCTTTGTATGATTTTCAGAGTTGTGACCTTTGGGAAGAAGATTGTCAGGTCTTTCTTATGAGGTACCTCTGGGTGGGTTCCAACAGCCAACCTTTCAGTTAGTAGTCCAACACTTCACAATTTGTGTAGTCCAGGAGATCCTCACTTTACATATTTGTTTAAAACCACTGACACTGAGTTGATTCTGGTTCACAGTGACCCTACAGGACAAAGCAGAACTATTCTTTATGGTTTCTGAGATGAAAACTTTATGCTCAATGTTTAACCCACAGTGCCACCAGGAATCCTTTTACATATTCATATAAGGCTTTATGAAAATTAACTTTAATTACACAAGAAATATACTAATACATTCTTGTAAAGGATAAAAGCTCAGCACATCAAACTAAAGCCCCTTTTGGCCACCATCCTCCCCAACCCCTGTATATATTGAGTCTTCAACTAAGCTTTCTATTTCAACCAAGGGATCCTGGCTCAAACAAATTGGGAAACCACTGGTCTGGTTAATAATACCTGAGGGCCCCAAACATGCAGAAAACAGGGATTTCAGAGAAAGGGACAAGTCATGGCTGATGAAGGCTCTAAGGGGTCAAGAGGAAACCGTGTGCTAGTTTGATGAAATAGGGTATTGCTCTGAGTGTTGTGATTTGGGCAAGATGTCACTGTTGTGTGCTGGTGGGGTACCCCAGGAGAGAGATGGTGGTTGGGAGGATGTAGCTTTCTGAGTTAGGACAAAAGGGCTTGTTGCGTACACATCTAGATATAGTCTTCACCTCCATGGGAAGGGACAAAAGTCTGATTCAGACTGCCTCTTATTCTTGAAAATTAACCTTCAGATAACATTTGTTGTTAGGTGCCAGGTGCTTCTCAATTCTCATAGCACCCTTGGGAAGCAGTGTGGCATTATTGGCATAATTGCTTTGTTGCTGTTAAATGCCATTGAGTCGGTTCTAACTCATAGAAACCTTATATAGGGTTTCTGAGGAGTGGCTGGTGGGTTTGAACTGCTGACCTTGTGGTTGCAGCCCAGTGTCTCTCCTACAATGCCATGGGAAAGCAAGGCATAGAGAAGTTAAGGAATTGCCTAAGCATGTAAGTGAATGGTTAGAGATTTGAATCCTAGATCTCTGGGTGGTACATGTAGTTTGCACTCAAGTACAAACTAAAGATCGGCAGTTGGAACCCATGCAGCAAGGGTCTTGGAAGAAGGGCCTGGGATCTGTTTCCATAAAGAAGCCAGCCAAGAAACCCCTGTGGAGCAGTTCCATGCTTGTTACATGGAGTCAGTATGCATCCCAGTTGATTCTAGGGCAATAGGCTTTTGTTGTTTCTCTTTGTTCTAGAATTAGGTACAATTCTCTAGACCCCTTCCAGGCATTATTTATTCTTCATTTTTGCTTCATTTCCCTGTATTAAAGTGGAGTCCTGTGTCGTACTGTAGGATAAGCACTGAACTGTTAACTTCAAGGTTGGCGGTTCAAAACCACCAACTGCTCCTCAGAAACACTATATAGGGTTGCTATGAGTCAGAACTGACTCAACAGCACTAGCCGACAACAAAACAAAGTGTGTTGGGTGTGGAAAGGAGGAAGCTGACTGGACACTGGTTTGCCCAAGATCTGTGCTCCTTGTTTCCTCTCTTCCAAACCCTAAGGGCTTTGGCAGAAGGTTCAATTCCCTGGACTCCCCAATGCCCAGGTTAGCAAGGGCTAGGGAAGGCGGCAGGTGCACTGGGGCAAAGGGCAGGAGAGAGCTGGTCAGCGTTCCTTATGAAAAAGGACAGGGGAGATTAGGGAGCAGCTGCAGAGCCCTCTAGCCAGTCACATACCGGCATCCACCTGATGGCGAGGCTGAGCATGACCGCGGAGGCTCCGAGGCTCGGAGCGCTGCCAGAACGTCCCGTGCCTCCAGAGCCCAGGCTTGCGTGAAGGTAAATGGAAATCAGTTCGCAGCACAATGCTTCCTGCAGAAGGAGGCTTTTCAGTATGCGCTCCTGGTTTCCATTCTCCAGCTCAAATGCTGCTTTTATTTTTTCAATTTTTGAGCATGAGAAAGGGTATTCATCTCCTCGGTATACTATAAACGTCTTGTCCAAATTCATTTTACTCACAAATACTGCCCTGGAAGAAGGGCTGCACTGAAATGAAATAGAGATGATTAAAGTCTGATTTATAGGTAAAGTGAATTGGTCGGTTTATGACAAATCATTACATCTTAGGAAGATGAAAACAGAATGGAAAGGCTCCTCTAGGGAGCTGGAAACCTTTGTAAAAAGAAATATTTAGGGGACATACACTCTTTTTAAAAAAATGTTTTATTGTGAATTATGTGTTAGTTTACGTGGGAGAATATTAGCTTTACATTCATCCTATCGTATATCGTTTCATTGCCATGGTTACAATCCCCTCCATGCATCATCAACCAAACAAAGGGTATACCCTGCAAACCTGCCCTTTGGTGGTCAGCACACAGTCCCTCTCCCTCTCTGGGTCTAAAGTCCCCAGCTGCTCCATCTCTGGCGTCACTGCTTCTCTGGGTAGGGTCCCACTCTCCGCTCTTTTCTCTTGATGGTCCCAGGGACCTCGGCTCCTACACTGCAAAGTCAATCACTCCCTTCCTTTTGCTATAAAACATCTACCTTTACATTTCCAACCCTCACAGTCAGTCCTGGTAACAATTATTCACTATTGTATCACAAGAGACCTATCTGCATCTCCTTTCATCAACCTCACCTAGACAGATTGGATACTACTCAGTGGAGATTCTACCTTCCTCTGCACCCTCTGGAGCTAGGCTCCCTCTTGAAAACTTGTAAGCCAGTCACTTCTTGCCTTTGTAACTCCTCCCATTTTGTGTAGCCAATGTCCAAGTTGCCCATCCCTGTCTACTCTGTGTATAGAGGGGGTGGGAATGATCCTTGCGGTACAGATTTGTTCCCTCTTTGGAGCTACTGCATCCATAGGTGTAGGTCAAGTTCATCAAGATTATTCTTTTTTTCCTTTTCTCTCTTCTTCTAGTTGAGTTCTGATCATCCAGTCATTGAAGCCAGGTCAAGTGGATATTATCTACAAGTGTGGTGTTCTTATGCATGTGCTCTCTCTTCTTATCAGCTGGATGCTTCACTCTCCCCTCTAGTCCTCTGTGGCCATGTCACTGATTCTGGGCCCAAGGGTCCCCAGGTCTTGCCACACTGCTGGCCAACCAGGTCTCCACTCGGGTTTACAGAAGTCTATTGAACCTTGTAGGGCTTAGCTCGCAGCTTCATTACTGCTTTTCCCTCACTTCCACTTATTGGTGACAAATGTGGTTACCAGTCAGAGTGTGTATTCCCATTGAGTCTTAAATCTTGGAAGGGGGTTTGCACTGCGGGGACCCAACCACTTGGCTTGGTGTCTCCTGGGCAAGCAACTTGTTTGTTCTTGTAGTAATCAGTCCGACTGCTGTTATTATTTTGTATTTTTCCTGTCTGTCTTTCTTTCAAGAAGTATCTTCTGTTCTTCTAGCTGCTCCAGGTTGGTCTGCTTGTCCTTCAAGTGGAAATTTCCCATCTCAGAAGGGGACATATACTCTTACCTCAGCCAAAGTTTTATTTTTAATATAATCCTGCTGTTTGCCTCTTTTTCTCTCTAGCTTGCAAACTTCCTGAAGGCAGTTGTTGGGCTTTTTGATTCTTTGCTTTTGCTATGTTATTTGTAAAAAAGAGATTTGCCATGAAGCAGTTATTGCTTTAACCTCCGTGGAACCACTTTTTTTTTTTTTTTTTTTTTTTTTTTATCCATGGCTGATTACTTCTCCTTCCATCTCAACTTAGTTCTCAAAGTCACCAGCACCTCATAACAACTTCATCTTCATCCTGCACCCCCAAACACATAGGGTCCAGATTATGCTTCTTTCAGGTTGTTGTTGTTGTTGTTATTGTTAGGTTCCATTGAGTCAGCTCCGACTCACAGCAACTAGATGCATAACAGAATGAAACACTCCTGGCCCTGCATCATCCTCACAATTGTTGTGTTTGAACTCATTGTTGCTGTCACTGTGTCAATCCCGCTCCTTGAAGGTCTTCTTCTTTTTCCATGACCCTGTACTTTACCAAGAAGATGTGTTTTTCCAGGGACTGGTCTCTCTTGACAATATGTCCAAAGCATATGGGATGAAATCTCACCATCCTTACTGCCAAGGAACATTCTGGTTGTATTTCTTCCAAGATAGATTTGTTTGTTCTTCTGGGAATACATGATACTTACAATATCCTTCACCAACACTATAATTCAAATGCATCAATTTTTCTCTGATCTTCCTTATTGTCTAACTTTCACATACATATTATTGTTGTTGTTACATGCCATAGAGTCAATTTAGACCCATAGTGACCCTGTATAGGCACTTGAAAATACCACGGTTTGGGTCAGATGTGCCTTAGCCCTCAAAGTGACATCTTTGCTCTGTAACACTTTAAAAAGGTCTTGTGTTGCAGATTTGCCCAATGCAAACACATTGCTTGATTTCTTGACTGCTGCTTCCATAAGTGTTGATCGCGGACCCAAGTAAAATGAAATCCTTGACAACTTCAATCTTTTCTCCATTTATCATGATGCTGTTTATAGATCCAATTGTGAAGTTTTGTTTTCTTTTTATTATGTTGTAATCCATACTGAAGGCTGTATTATTTGACCTTCATCCAAAAGTACTTCAAGTCCTCATTGCTTTCATCAAGCAAGCAATTTTGTGACATCTGCATATTTCAAGCTGTTAATGAGCCTTCCTTTAGTCCTGATGCTGTTCTTCTTCATATAATCCAGTTTCTCAGTTTATTTGCTTAACATACAGGAGCTCTGGTAGCGTAGTGGTTACGAATCGGGCTGCAAACCTTAAGGTCAGCAGTTCGAAACTACCAGCTGCTCTGGGGGAGAAAGATGAGGCTTTCTGCTCCCGTAAAGATTTACAGACTCAGAAACCCTGTACAGGGTCGCTATGGGTCGGAACTGACTCGACAGCACTTAACAACAACAACAACAGATTAAATACGTATGGTGAAAGGATACAACCCTGAGGCAAACCTTTTCTGATTTTAAACCACTTAGTATCTCTTTGTTCTTTTTGAATTATTGCCTTTTGGTCTATGTTTGTAGTTTTTAAAGTGCTGTTGAATTAGATCCTACTCATAACAACTCTGTATAGGGCTTCCAAGGTGCTACTAGTGGGGTTTGAACCACTGACCTGTGGTTAGCAACCCAGTGCTTATACTTCAGCACCACACCAAGACTCCATGTACAGGTTCCGCATGAGCACAATTAAGTATTCTGGATTACCCATTCTTCGCAATGTTATCCATAGTTTCTTATGAACCACACAGTGAATACTTTTGCATAGTCAATAAAGCACCAGTAAACATCTTTCTGGTATTCTCTGCTTTCAGTCAAGATCCATGTGCCATCAGCAATGGGACTCATTATTCCACATCCGCTTCTGAATCTGGCTTGAATTTCTGACAGTTCCCTGTCCATCTGTTGCAAGCGATTTTGAATTATCTTCAGCAACATTTTTACTTATAAAACTTCACAATAGTCTTTACTTGTGTGTGATTATTAATGGTATTTTTAGATACTTTAAAGCTCTTTCTTAGCATTATTCCACTGAATCCTCACATCCACTTTGTGAGGTAGTGGTGGTGGTGGTTATGTGCCGTGCCATAGCGTGTAGGAGCTATTATTATCCCATTTCACAGATGGGAAAATTGAGGTTTCATGCCTTAAATAATTTTCTCAGGGCCAGAGCTTGTTTTCAGTTGCCATCAAGTTGCTTTCAACTCACAGTGATCCCATGCGACACAGTGGATCTGCTCATAATCCTTTTTGAGGCTGTCATCTTCACAGGAACAGATCACCATATCTTTCTCCTCTGGGGCCCCAGATGGGTGTGTTCAAACTGTTAGTCTTTCGTTTAGCAACCAGCCCAGTACTTAACCACTGTGACGCTAGAGCTCCTTAGTCAGTGGAGAGCTAGTCAGCGGAACACTCAGTCAGTGGAAAAACCATTTTCTGAGTACTTATTGTGTGCCAGTCACATGAAACTGTCTCATCTAATAGTACCCTTAATCCCTAAGAAATGGTTCCTGAGATTATAATTTCAACCATTTTAGTGCTTCAGAGACTGGGAAGTTTGTGAGGGCAGTCTTTTTGACTCCTTTTTTCCTGGGTGGTGCAAACAGTTAATGTGCTCAGCAGCTAACTGAAAGGTTGGAAGTTCATGTCTGCCCCGAGGCACCTTGGAAGAAAGACCTGGTGATCTACTTTCGAAAAAGCCAGTCATTGAAATTCTTATGCAGCACACTTCTACTCTGAGAGACACAGAGACACCTCCACAGCAACTGGCTGGTCTGGATGCTGAGCTTTGAGGACAATGTCAGGGACAGAACAGTAACTCAGACAATGTTTGCAGAATGAATGAAGGACCAGCAGAGATACTGGTTCTGTGCAAGCTACCTATCCCCCTCTTGCTTGAGGTTAGTCTTGCTGAAGCTCAGGGTGTTCTTGAAACCACATCCTAACTTGGTTTCCTTATGTGTCACAGTAGGGATGAGACTTCCTTCTTCATAGAGTTGTTAGGGGCTTCAATGACTGCATTGGGCCTTAGTTTCCTGACTTCTTTAATGTGAGAAGTGAGGAACAGACCCTTACACAGTGCAGCTCTTACAGATTCGAGAGGGCCTTCAAGTTCATTTTCTTACTTTCCTTCCCCATAGCAGCCCTACTGAGCAACTTTGGAAATTAAGTGTTCTCTGGTTTCCCCAGGATCATGACAACTGTAAGTGGCAGAAACAGATTCTCTGACGCCAAACATCTGGCTCTTTCCTGTGCTTATTGGCTAGTTGTCTTGTCAGTTGTAACTAATGTATTGCATATAAGGAAGTCTGGATGTTTACAAGAATGCCTTATTTTTGATTTTTAAAATTTTCTGTTAAAAACAATAGGGATCTGTCTTTCTCATGTAACAGAAGCCTAGAGTAGGTAGTTAAAAGGATTGATTCAGCTGCTTAATGATGCCACTGGGGCCCCAGACTCTTTTTCTCTTAGCATGATGAGTTTCATTCTCATGTCTGGTTGCAAAGTGTCCTCTGTACTGTTCTAAGTTTTGTCTGCTCTAAGGATGAAAGAAAAAAGGAGGGAAAGGTGATGCTGTTCCTTTATTTCTCAAAAATCCCCTAGCAGATTTCTCTTCCAGTTCTTTGGCCAGAGAAAACCGGATTTCAAGTCTTTGCCAAATAGTAAAGTATCTGGGAAAGTGACAACTTAGTTTTCCAACCTTTCTATCTGAAGAGGAGCAGCAGGGGACCAGGTACTGATTAGATGAACTGGTTGTACCACTGTTCTGCTCCAAGTCAAATAAACACATAGCAGGTCTAGCCAGGCCTGGGGTCCAGTCTCATGGCTCCTAGCCCTTAGCTCTCTTGTTTGTATGTTTGATACATTTTGTGATATCTGCATGTAAACAAGCAATAGTAAAGAACTATGCTAACGGACTCTTCTTAAAAGCAAAACCCTGCCTTACATGGACCCAAATTAATCCAGTGTTTTGTTTGTGCTGTTAAGTGCTGTTGAGTTACTTCTGACTGACAGCAATGCTGAGACGTGGCTGGTGAGTTTGAACTGCTGACCTTGTGGTTAGCAGTCCAGTGCTAAGAGGTTGGTTTAGAAAATCCCTGAGCCTGGTAGAAGTCAGAAAATCTAGGTTCTGTTTTTTGCTCTGCCCCAGACTGGCTGCCAGTTCTGGGGAAGGCTGGAAGTCTCTGTGCCTATGAAATGTGATTAACTATGTTTTTTCTGTTTAGCGTTGTTCATTATAAGCCTGTTAAGTACTTTGGTATCTCTAGATTAAAGACTCTGTAGGAAGACACATAGTTGTTATTAACCCATGGAATGAGATATATTTCAAACAGGTAGGATGACAGGAACCTCCCACCACTTCTCTGGTCCTGGAGCAGAGAGGAACAAGGACTCCAGGAAACACTTAAAAGAAGGAATATAAACAAGTGCTCCTTTATAATTACTTTGCTATTGCAAGGAAGTCAGCTGTGTGAACTTGGATGTTCAAGATAGCAGAGAATTGAATTCCATGCTCTCTGATCTAACCGCTTGGCCTTTCAGTGAGCACAAAAGGGAAACTGGCAGATACTACCCATTCTTTGAGCTCAAAGTGTCCTCCGTCCCGTCTCTAAGGAGACTTCCTGGGTGACTGATAATTTCTTTGTTTTCATGCCAGAGCATCTTTTAGTGTTACGAAGTTAAGTTTTCATCCTTTTCTTATAAACTTTATCAGGAGTAGGTGCTGTCTAGGTGTTTTTGGACAACATGAGGTTTATTGGAATTACCCAATCCCAAGGGCTGCAAACCCTTAGCAAATACCTGAACTGGATCTATCGGAGGGGATACCCTTCCTTGGCTCTAGTATTCTTCATTAGTGCTGGGTACTAACCTACAGGCTGGCAGTACAAACCCACTCAGTGGTACCACAGAAGAAATAAATGACAATTTCCTTCAGTTACAGCCAAGAAACCCTACGGAGCAGTTCCACTCTGTAACACATAGGGTTGCTATGAGTTGGAATTGACTTCAGAGCAATTAGGTTGATTCCAGGAGAAAAGGTGAAAGACGCCAGGGTATTTAACCCCTAGAGAAGACATACTGTGGTCCAGCTTCCTCTGATCAGATTACAGGGGCATTCCCTGAGTTCAGTAAGATACTGACTTTGGAAATGCTGTAAAAGGAAAGAGCAACTCTGCAAAACTGGGGAAGACATCCCTTCAAGGAGGAACAGTTCTTAAATGATCCAGGTGGGAGATGGGGTGGGGAGTGCACCTTGGGGAAAATTGGGGACAGGTTCCCCCAAGTTCACCTGAGAAAGAAGACCACTGCAAATTATTGCAAAGATGAATTCTATTTTTATTACTTCAACTTTGGAATGTCAAAATAAATAAATAAATAAATATTAATAGACTCTAGATGCAATTGTTTTATAGAAATCACATCCCTGACTTAAAGATAGCACATTCATAAGCCAATTCTGTCTGGTTATATCGTCATGTCAGGCCCTCTCTGGTTGACAAGTAAGCAGTTCTTGATGGCTTTCTGGGCATTTCTGTCAATTCTTTCACATGGCTCTTAAGAAACAACCTACAATTTGGACAATTTTATGCCCTTAACCACAGCTACACCTGTCCTCCCTCTTGAATCCTAAAATCCTTTGATATTTCTCAGGTGTCTTTGTGTCACCCTCCTGTGCCTTCCAGATAGATAGGTGGGGGCAGGGACCATCAGGGAGGCTGGAGCTTCATTTCTTCTCCGTCATTTTCCAGTTATTTTCTAAATTCAGGCATCCAAAGAATGAGCTTGCTCAGAAGGGCAGGTGGCCCTCAGTTACTTTATCTACATCACATGAAGTGGAGGGAGGTCTTCATGGGTACAGGAAGAAACAGCTTCTCCAGATCCTCCTCAAAAAACAGGGTCATGCTCTGATGTCTCTATTTCAATATTTCTTCTGTTCCCAGACATCTCAAATGTACTCTTGGCCTCATATCAGGACATTGTGTTCTTATTGGCTGTTATAAAACAAATGTGCTGGAAGTCTCACTTGAAAAGTTGTCATTGTAAATAACACTAAAATTCACATTTTGCATCTCAAGGCATATGACTCCTGGGTCAAGTCCCGAGAAGCATAGGATGCATTTTGGCACACAAATATTAAATAACAGTAATAAATTAATAAATACATAAATTATTCAAATGTCTACAATAGCATGAAGGTCAGTGGCAACTTGAGAGTTGGTAAATCTATAAATAAATTCAGCAGGTACTTAGTATTTAAATATAAAAATATAACAAACACATTGTGGTGATCCTCATAAAAAAGATAATCAGGTAAACAGTATTTTTGGGTGTATCTGTCACATCATATTCTTAAAAAAATTTCTGCCTGACAGTTTCCACTTTTTCTGGAATGATTCCTCCCGGAACTGGAACCTAAAAGAGAACAGCAAAATATGCATGAGGTATGCAGCATCAAACCCTTCTTATTTTACCAACAACCTTCTCCTGGGCAGTTGGTTTTGGGGGACTCCATGTCAGAAGGGCCCAGACCTTCCTTCTGTGGCCTAGAATTTAGACTGATACGATGCTCGTCAGAGGCTTTCTTGAGAGATTTTAAAATAAGAATATTTGATTGTGTCACTTCATTGCTTAAAGCTTTTCAGCGGCCCCCACATAGCCCACAGGACAATGTTCTAATTCCTGCAAATGGCTCGCAGGCCCGCTATTCTCTGACTTCTGCCCACCTCTCTCTTCTGCATTTGCTTTCCCCTTTAGGATGCCTGGTGACTGCTAACCAAAATGCTGGAAGTTTGAACTCAACCAGGGGCTCTGTGGGAGAAAGAACCAGTAAACTGCTTCTCTAAGATTACAGTCAAGAAAATAGCATAGCACAGTTCTCTGGGTCACATGGACTCTCTGAGTGGAAATCAATTGAACAGCATTTAACAACTTGGAGGACGGACTAACACCTGTTTTCTTTACTACTGTATCCCAGTGCCCAGCATGGTGCCCGGCATGGACATCAAATATCCTGGTGTGGTCGGTTTGAACTGCAAACTCAGCGGTTCAAACACAACCAATCACTCCTTGGAAACCCTACACAGGGTCTCTATGAATTGGAACCAACTCGATGGTACCTAACAACAATGAACAACTGTGTGGATAAGCACTGGACCACAAGGTCAGTTTGAACTGCTAGGTTGGTTGTTCAAACTCACCAATTGCTCTTTGGAAGCCCTATACAGTGTCGCTATGAGTCAGAACTAACCCTACGTCACTTAGCAAAACAACAGTGAACAACTGTATATTTCTGAGCCTTGCAACTATGTGCAGGACACCCCACTTACTCTCCCACAATACCCGGTACCTAGGTACCTGAGTACACTGAGCATGCAAGGCTGGGTTGGGTTTTGGGGGTCTGCTTACCTAATTGCAGGACACAGATGCCCATTCACTCCAGAAGGAGCTATAGTAGCGGTCCCGGGCTTGCACCTGTATCTTGGTGTCCTTATGGCAGATAACCTTGGCTGAGGTCTTGTCCATGCAGGATCTCTCTTTCTGCAAAGGACAGTGCAATCTGTGAATGTCCTGTGCCAACAGAATCATGAGGCAGGACGCATACATTCTGTAAAGCACAACCTCCCCAAACAATCACACCCTGGTTTTAGGATACCACATTTGCAATTCACAGGGGAGGGTGTCGAATTTCTGCCACCTACTGGCAGAAGCTCTAAACTCAGATTCTACTTTTCTCATTTTCTATTTTGGTGGTACAAATGGAAAGATGCTCTGGTGGTGTTGTGGTTAAAGCACTTGACTATAAACCAAATGGTCAGTGGTTTGAACCCACCAGCTACTGTACAGGAGAAAGACGTGGCCTCTGTAAAGGCTTACAACCTTGGAAAGAAACCCTTTGGGGCAGTTCAACTCTATAAGGGTTGCTGTGAGTGTGAATAGACTTAACCGCAGTGGGTTTGGTTTGATTAGTGCAAACAGTTTACTTGTCTGGTTTCTACCTCAAGGACTGAAGGTTCAAGTCCATCCAGAAGAGCCTCGGAAGAAAGGTCTGACAGTCTACTTCTGAAAATTTAACCCTATGGAGTGCAGTTTTAGTCTGACACACACATGGTCACCATGGGTTGGAGCTGACTCAAAGGCAACTGGTTACTAGTTAAGGGAGAAATGGTTTGAAGCAGATTCGTCTTCTTAGCACAGTTGCTTTGCCCAAAGACTCCACGTGCACCCACCCTAGCACTAGGCTGATGTTGAAACGAAGATAGATTTGGTCTAGCTGTTCCTTGAGTCTTCAGAAATACCATCCCCTAATCTTCTCATTGGAGTCCTGGCGTGGCGCTGTGGGTTAATACGCCAGACTGCAAAGCCGTTTGAACTGCAAAGTCTGCAGTTCAAGCCCACCAGCTGCTCCTTGAAAACCCTATACAGGGTCGCTATGGGTCGGAATTGAGTTGACGGCACTTGACAACAACAACAATCTTCTCAGACAAACTGAGTTCAAATCCTGACATCGCTACTTGTTGACCAACACCTTCCTTATTGACTATCTCATTGTAACATGTATTTAGAACAATAGTAAAAAATCTGCTGATTGTTTGTTGTTGTTGTTGTTAAGTGCCATCGAGTCGGGTCCGACCCATAGCGACCCTGTACAGGGTTTCCGAGGGTGTAAATCTTTACGGGAGTAGAAAGCCTCATCTTTCTCCCGCGGAGCGGCTGGTAGTTTCGAACCGCTGACCCTAAGGTTCGCAGCCCGATTCGTAACCACTACGCTACCAGAGCTCCTTGTTTAGTGCATCAGAAATATATGCCTGGCTGTAAAAATGGTAAGAATGAAAACACTGACTGTGATGGTTAAGGTTCTGTGTCAACTTGGCTGTGCCATGATCCTCAGTGGTCTGGAAGTTATGTAATATGTAATTTGGCAATCCAATAATGATGCAATCATCCCTCATTTTGTGATCTCATGTGGTCATCTTCCATTTTTCACATAAAGGTCTGGTTTTTGGGACTAAACCATGTTGATAAGTGAGGAGTAGATATAATTGTATGATTTCAGAAAAAAGTGTTTTAGGCTCTTTGTGTCTCAATTTCCTTATTTATAAAATGGGGATAACAATAATGATCACTGGTAAAAATCAAAAGTAACACTGATGTGAAACTCTTAGCAAAATCCTTAAAAAGTGCTCAATAAATATTACCTATTAATGCTATTAAGTAGGGAAGGGACTTAATGAGATTTTTAAACACTATTGAGGTAAAACCTCAAGGGTGACTGAACCACTGGAGGGCAGTGGTGGCTCAGAGGTAGAATTCTCCTGGTGTGGTACTGTAGGATAAGCACTATACTGCAAACCACAGGACTGCCAGTTCAAACCTACCAGCTGCTGCTCAGAAAACCTATATAGAGTTATTATGAATCAGAACCGATTCAATGCACTAACAACAACAAGCAAATAGCATGCAGGAGATATGGGTTTGATTCCTGGGCAGTGTACCTCGTGCACAGCCACCACCCCTTTGTCAGTGGAAGCGTGTGTTTTGCTATGATGCTGAACAGGCTTCAGTGACAAAAGTACAGACTAAGAGGACTAGGAAGAAAAGTCTGGTTATCTACTTCCAAAAAATCAGGCAATGAAAACCTAATGGATCACAATGACATCAGTACAATAGTCTGATCTCATTGTGCACAGGATCACCGTGAGTTAGGGACCAACTCAACAACTGTATCGCTTTCTGTTGTTAGGTTCGGTCAAGTCATATCCTACCCATAGTGACCCTGTGCACAACAGACCCAAACACTGCCTGGTTCTGTGCCATCCTCACAATTGCTGCTATACTTGAGCCCATTGCTGCTGCCACTGTGCCAATTCACCTCATTGGGGGGTCTCCCTCTTTTTCACCAACCCTCCACTTTACCAAGCATGATGTCCTTATCCAGGGACTGGTCCCTCCTGATAATATGTCTGAAGTATAAGAAACAAAGTCTGATCATCTTGGCTTCTAAGGAGCATTTTGGATTTAATTCTTCCAACACAGATTTGTTTGTTCTTTAGGCAGTCCACGGTACCTTTAAAATTCTTCTCTAATACCATAACTCAAATAAATCAATTCTTCTACAATCTTCCTTAATTCATTGTCCATTTCATATGCATATGAGGTTATTGAAAATACCATGGTTTGGGTCAGGCACACCTTAGTCCTCAAATTGATATCTTTGCTCTTGAACATTTAAAATAGGCTTTGTGCAGCATATTTGCCTAATGTAATAAGTTATTTGATTTCTTGACTGCTGCTTCCATGAGCGTTGATGGTGGATCCAAACAAAATGAAGTCATTGTCAACTTTAATCTGAGCTTCTAGCACATGCTAAATGTTTTGTCGCATAAGACCTTTGTGCAGTGATTTTAAAACTGGGGTGTAAAAGTGCCTTGGGACCTTTAAGAGGCAAAGAAGTTCTGATACGAAGGACAAAAAGTTTGAAAGCCACTGTAAGCGTCAACATTTGTTTAAGAAGTAAGTTAATATGTGGAACAGTTGAGTGTTACCCATTTCAGTTGAGATACAACATGAATGTTCTATCATCAACTATATTCACTGAGGACCAATTCTGAGTTCAAAGATTTAATGATTAACTATTCTGGATGCAGCAAAATAAGTTTGGGTCTTTGTGTCCTGGCTTTGTTGCTTCATAGGTGAGTGACCTTGGATTAGTCACATGTGATGTGATAATTATATGGCCTGCCTTTTAGGGTTATTATGAGGATTAAGTGAGATAATACAGGTGAAACCCTGTAACACCATTCCAGGCCCATAGTAGGTGCTAAGAAATACTCCATCATTCATCTTCTTTCTGCTGAGAGCCTACATAAACCTGGACACAGAATGTATTACATATGAATTGGATCTTACCTTTTCTATCTTGTTCTTGCCCTGTACTTGAATGCAGAATGTCAGGGAGAAGTAGGAATGTGGAGTACTCCAGGTGTCAGGGTACTCCCAGCTGACTTCCATACGCCGAGAATTCGCTAATGGCTTCAGCTGCAGGTTTTTGGGTGGGTCGGGTTTAACTGTGGAAGGAGAGAGAGAAATACCCTTTATTTTCCTAATGGGACTTTGCAGTTAGTGGCTTTGGCTTCCATTTTCACCTTTTACCAGACTGTTTAACTTTGAGCACCGTTTCATCTGGAAGATTGAATTCGTGGTGGTTTCCACCCTATCAGTGGTTGTAAGAATAGAACAAGATTCACTATGTAAAGTCCTAACATGAGGTTAACTCTTCTTTCTAAAACTTCAGGAAATTAGGGATCCTTAGGAGTTCACTTTTCATCTTTGAGAACTGGGCCTGGTTAGCAATATCCCCTGTTCCCCCCATGCCAGCCATACTTTCTTGTCCATTCTCTGTGCTTCTCCATGGCTGCTAGTCCATCTCCCACTAGTTGTCAGGCAATGAGGTATCCATCTCACTTTCAGGAGGCACTGGGAACAACGAGGGCCCCTGGTGTCTAGCTACTGAACTACGTGGACCATACTGTCTCTGGGTGGGTGAAATAAACTGGGTTGGCAAACATGTGGCACCTAGGCTGCCAGTCCTCCCACCATGCCCATGTAATGCAGCACTCATCAATCATCACATCTTTCACCAAACGTGAGACAGGCTCAGCTTCCTTCTTATCCCTATACTCTATCTGGTAGCCCTTCTCTCAACCAGATGGTTCATGGCACTGGAACCATCTCTGCTTGGTGCTCAGAAGACGATTCTCAGAGACAGTGAGACTCTCTTACACCTGAGTAATGCCTTCAAAGACCATCCTGTCTGTGGTCAAGCCCTCTTTTTGTACCAAATATGGGAAGTTGCTGAGCCTCTTACTAAGGATGAGGTGAGAGACTTTCCAGGCACTGCTCTTTTTGTCTGTCCATAGTGTCTCCACTGACCTGTCTTGTAGCACTTATAGTCAATTGTCTCTGCTCATCCTTCACTCACTTATTCAATAACTAATTACCAAGAACCTAGTATGCATGAGTCACTAGACAGTGCATGGATGATGCCACAGTGTGTATCAAAACAACTCTGTTCTAAGTAGTCTTATCTTTCTTAGAGGGGAGACATTCTATAGAAGGCCTTTGGACTCACTAGACCTAATACCATTCCACACAAAGACGATGGCAGCTAGTAGGTGCTTGGTGAAATTCTGCCCTCTCTTCTTACTACAACTTCCATCTTCTTTTGTTTAGGTCTCAGATAAATGCCCCCTCCTTCCTGGCCACACAATCCCACCCTCCCTCACCCACTAAGTGCAAATACTCCACAAATACAAGGGGACTTAAAAAAAAAAAAGTTCATTATCTTTCAATTCTATTTTTTCCAAGAACTTTTTGAAGCCCCTTCATCTCAGAGCAAGTTCTGTGGCTCTATCACACTTTATTTCATAATGCTTGGTCAAGGGAAAGATCAATGAGAAAATGTAGATCTGCCAATTACAAAAGAGATGTCCGATCTAAAATAGTTTATATTCTAACAAGGAGTCTCTCTTCAAATGCTAGAGAGAGATTGGCTGAGAGTCACTGCCATTGCCATTAGTAGGGAAGCCCTGGCTCTCAGGATAAATATTATACTTGAAGGACTCTTGGATTCTTCTGGGAAGTGACGTGGGCATCAGAATAGACGTGTAGCAAAGAGCCCTTCTAGTGGACAGATCTGGATCTGAATTGCTAGCTGTGAGACATAGGGCAAATTGCTAAACTTCTAAGACTCAATTTTCTCATCTTTAAAATGCAGATCATAGTTATCTTTCTTGTACTGTAACAGTTATCTTCATGGAATTTTCTTTAAAAAATTGTGTGTGTGCAGAATAAAATATTTAAAGCAAGTAGGCCCCTTTCCCCAATGGTGAACGTATGCAAATATCATCCTCATTAAATGCTTATGATCACTCGAAACTCACTGATGTCTCTGATGAAGAAGCTGGTGATGTAGTTTTCATACTTGAGCTTATGAATTGCTTCCACCGTGATCTCAATCGGTAGGCTTTCTTCAGCGGCTGGGCAGGTACTGTCCTCCTGACATTCCACCATATACTTCTTATACTCCCTGTGGTCCACTCTGAGCTTCTCTTCAGAGAGGGTCACTGCCCCACATGTCACCCCTTGGGGGTCAGAGGAGCTGAATGAAGTCAAAGAAATTATCCTAGGTTACACACTGTCCTGCTGTGGCACTATAGGATAAGTACTAGACTGTTAACTGCAAGGTTGGTGGTTCAAACCCACCAGCTGCTCCTCGGAAACGCTATACAAGGTTGCTATTTGTTAGAATTAACTTGATGGGACTTAACTACTACTAACTACTACCCATTTGTGGTGGAGACACTGGATGATGAGAATGGTTAACAAGCTTGGCTGCTATCCAAAAGGCTGATGGTTCAAGTCCACTCAGAGGACGCTTAAAAGAAAGACATGGCGATCTACTCCTGAAATAGCTGTGATTGAAAACCCTGTGGAGCACAGTTCTATTCTGACACATGTGAGGTCACCATGAGCTGGAGTCAATTAGATGACAACTGGATACTGGTTACATATCTGTGGATGAGTTCCTTAATGATTCCAACCAATGAGGCAGGTAAGACAGCTGTCTGAGGACACACCTTTCTCTAACTGGTCTGATTTTTTTCCCCAGGGGTAATAAACAAGCTGAGCTTCAGGGGCTGGTACAAATGTCTGCACATAACAACTCTGCACATAAATGCCTTTGGCCTAAGTGAATCTGCAAGTTTATAGATCTAGAGCCCCCAATTCAATCCCTGTATGAAAAGTTTAAAGTCATCATTCTTGTTTTTAATTAAAAAACCAAGACATGCTAATTATAAACATTTAAAATGATAAAGATGCATGTAAATGTGTGTGTGTGTCTCCTTCATCCGCTCTCTTATCCCTGATCTTATTCCCCAGATAGAAATACTTTTCACAGCTTACTGTATCCTTTCAGTGAATATTAAAGTAATCATATATCCACAAGTAGATATTTACATATACATATTCTAAAGAGATCTGGTGTCACTGTCAACCACAAGGTCGGCGGTTCAAACCCACCAGCTGCTCCATGGGAGAAAGATGAGGCTTTCTGCTACAGTAAAGATGTACAGTTTAGGAAACAATATACAGGGTTGCTATGAGTTAAATTTACTCAATGGCAGTGGGAAACACAAAGATTTTATCTATTTCTATCTTTTTCTATATATGTTATTGTTGTTGTTAAGTGCTGTCAAGTCATTCTGACTCATAGCGACCCTGTATAGGGTTTCTAAGGAGCAGCTGGTGAACTTGAACGGCCGACCTTGTGGTTCAAACTGACCTTGCAGTCCAGCGCACAGACCAAAAATGAAACCCACAGGTATAGAGTCAGTGTCAACTCACAGTTACACTATGTAGGGTTTTTGAAACTGTATATCTTTATGAGAGCTGCCTGTCTCATCTTTCTCCTGCAGAACAGCTGGTGGGTTTGAACCACCAACCTTGCCATTAGCAGCCCAGTGTTGATCCTACAGTGTCATCAGAGCTCCTTTCATCAACATGGCAAGATTAATTTATCAGTGAAATTGTGTCAAAGCCAGGATGAGCTTGTAGGATTTGTTCCATATCCCTATATTGTTCCAGGAATTTAGGGATTAAAGGAAGTCACAAAGATGGGCAAAATACAGAGATTCTGTACCCAGGGAAATTGCTTTCTTAGAGACAGTTCAAGTGTGTTGGGTAAACAGTGAGCTCCTCTGCTCTGTTAGCTTCAGGAGAGTGGCATTCATGGAAGAAAAAGGAGTTAAAGTGGCTATGGGAAAGTTCCTAGTGGGATTACAGAGTTGGGAGCAGATTTAGGTTTCCGCAGTCTATGCCCTACAACTCTTCTTTCTATTTTTGATTCAAGGTGCAATTTTGGCAAGTCATTTGTAACTTCAGTTTCTCCTTTTATTCCTCCCTGTGGTGCTATGAGCTTTAATGAAGCATTCCCGGGCAATTTGGATGAGAGTGGCTTCAAACACAGCCGAGGCTATTCTCAGACCTTGATAATACCCTATACAGACACGTACATTAGTTCAAGCAATTGGCTTAAATCTCCATGATCTTTCCTCAATGTAGGGCAAGAGAAGGGGCATTGAAAATATTCTGCCTTTGAGTTTGTCACGATAGATCGCCCTTGTTTTCTTAATGAAAAAGTTCTAGCAAAATGTTGAGAAGCCAGATGGATTTCACTTACCCTCTGCTGCTTTTGACACTGAATTTCAAATCAGTACTGATTGCTGTCAGCCACCAGCAAGTGAAACGTCCAGAATAATTTTTCGCCTCACATTTTAGAAAGGTCTTACTTTTGGGTTCTGGATTTGAAGAAGAAAAATTCAATGTTTAGAGGTTTTCTTTCATTTTTTGTTTATCATTTTTTGCCTTTCTTTTGATTTTTATTTTTGTATCATTTATACAGAAAAAAACACCCCCCCCCAAAAAAAACACCAAGGAGATGGGATTACCTTTCTGATCCTTTAAAATATCAGTGGACCAAATCCCATCTTCCTTTTTGTGAAGCAACAAGAGTGAATGGCTCAGAATCTCGTCTCCTTTCTTACAGGTATATCGGCCAGCGTCTCCAAACTCTTTGACTTGGATGGTCAGAGTTTTGCCGGAGCCTACAACCTCCCCCTTCTGCTCAGAGAGCCAGGTGATGCCGTCTTCTTCTGCAGTGTCGCAGGTGAGGACCACTAGTTCTCCAGGGGCATCAGGGTACCAGTCCAACTCTACAATGTAAACTGAAGAACACAAGGAAAAGAGAATGAGGCTATAAGCTCTACCAACTCTGGAACTGTGTTTTAGGAACCATTTTGATATCTCTACTGCCTCTACCTGTATGCTGAGTAAATCACCTGAGAAGCTGGGTTCTAGCAAGAAAAACGTGGCACCAGGATTAGAGGAAGACTCATTAACAACCTGTGATATGCAGATGATACAACCTTGCTTGCTGAAAATGAAGAGGACTTAAAATACTTACTGATGAAAATCAAAGAGCACAGGCTTTGGTATGGATTGCACCTCAATGTGAACAAAACAAAAGTCCTCACCACTGGACCAATAAACAACATTCTTATCAATGGAG
>NW_006408591.1:2075237-2103012 GCF_000296735.1 Chrysochloris asiatica
GGCTGTGGGCCCCATTTGGGCTCCAGGTTGTGAAATAGAGCAGCCAAAAGTTTATAGCTGTCATGGATACATTAACTAGCAGATTGCTCCTAATGATTAACCTTTGATTTGCTGGCAGATGAGGCAAACCTTGATTCACTGAAAAATACAAACAACACAGAACCCTTTGCCAAGGTCTGGTGAAGATAAGAAACTTCCTGTACAATTTCATTTTCACAGGGAATAAACCAGAGCACAGTATTTATCAGAATAACATGGTGATTAAAAGCCCAGAGTATGGAGAAAGACTGACCAGGCCTGAATCCTGTCCCTATTAACAAGCTCTGTTTCCTCATCTGTAAAATGACAATAGAACAGTATCTACCTTGTAGGTTTTGCTTTAAGGATTAAATGAAAAAAATAAAATGATTAGTACAGGACCTGACATATGGTAAAGGTAAACTCAATGCAAGCTGTTGTGATTATTCCTAGATCAAAGGATCAGACAACAACACAGACAAACCCTTCTATAATTTCCCATGGGGATTTAAGGATTTAGTTTCCTCTTCGGAAGACTCATCAATGGAGATTTTCATTATTTATGTATTATTTAACTGTCTTATGATCTGAAGAGGCAATTCAGTAGACTTTACTCTCCCCATTTATAAAGGAAGATATAGAGGTTAAGCAAGGTCACATCTGACTTCACACTTATCACATAGCTCAAGGGCTGCATCTCAGACCTGACTTCTATGCTCTGGACCAGGCTATAGTATCTTGATATCTAAACTGGCACTCGAGGTCTGGCTTAGTATAGTATCCCAAAGAGTTTGTCACATCACATCAAAGATGAATGTACTCATTCATTTATTTATACATCAATTATTAAATGAACAGAATATTTTTAGTGCAATGGTTCTCAAAAGCACGATCATCAGGCCACCATCAGCAGCATTTCCTGGACTCTGTTAGAAACGCAAATTCTTAAGCCTCAGTCCAAACTTCCCAAATCAGAAACTCTGGGAGTGGAGTCAAGGAATCGGCATTTTAGCAGTTCCTTCAGATGATTGTGATGCCCACTCAAGTCCGGATGCCATGGTAGGTAACAATCTGGGCTTTGGATTTAGATAAATCTGAGTTTTGACTGAGCTCACACTAGCACTGTGTTCTTAAAACTAGTTTAAGCTTCAGTATCATCTTTAAAAAAATGGGAAAAATATTATGATTTATCTTGAAGGTCACAATGAGGATTATATAAGCTAATTTATGTAATAGCTTGACTCCATGCCCTAAAATGCAATGTAAGTTGTGGCTCTTGTTATTGGCATACAAATTATTGATGTTATTTATGTTATTGGCATCACCTTGCAGGAGATGCAACTTAATGAGCAACAAAAGACAAAATGTAAACAGCAGTTAGGGTTTTGTTGATATAAAAATCATGTAGCATTTTTAATTTACTTTAGTTTTTACTTTGTCTCACTGATGAATGAATAACATGGCTATTTTCCTGTTAAGACTAAGACTCAAACTGCTTAGAAGACCCTTGTTCAGGGCATGGAAAACAATTACAAAAGGAAACTGATGAGGATCTTTTATAACCCAGGGCTTGGTTTCTTTATCATCTTGTTTTCAAAGTCATAGACCTCTTAGTGCTTTTCACATTGACTTTCTGGAATTTCTGTGGTTTACCAAAGAAGAAGTAACTAAGGGGTTAAATGTGCAAGAGGAAAGGTTTCAGAGCTCACTAACAGTCCCAGGTTTGGTAGGCATCTGGTATAACCATCTGGCTGGCCTTTGCTTCTATTCAAGGAAGGCTCTAAAACTTTCCAACGTTTCTGGGTAGGTGGCTGGACTGTTGTCTTCTTGATATTCTTGTTGTTTTCAAGTGCCCTTGAGTCGATTCTGACTCATAGTGATAGGCTTTCCAAGGAGCCACTGGTGAGTGTGAACGGCCAACCTTGTGGTTAGCAGTCCAGTGCTTATGCTACAGTGCCACATTCTTAAAAATGGAGAAATGGTCTGATATTTCTTTCACTTATCTAGTTAAGTGTTGTACTTTCTTGACTATCAAAACATTATTTTGGATCAATTGTAATCGCTTAAACTTTATCAGTTTTCTCTTACTTCACTCTATAAGGGTATAGGAAACAATTGCTTCATGTCTTTGTTGTAAAAAGTTGGTGAAGACTTAAGTGTACAGGCTTTGAAGTAAGACAGAATAGGGGTCATGTTCCTGTTCCATCCTTATCAGCTATATGACTTTGGGAAATAACTTCATTTTTTGTTTGGATGTTTGCCATGAGTCAATTTCAATGGATAGTGACCCCATGTAACAGAGCAGAATTGCCCTATAGAGTTTTCTAGGCTTTTGATGCCTTTGAGTTGTGGTGTTGGAGGAGAATACTAAAAGTGCCATGGACTGCCAAAAGAATCAATTGATCTGTTTTGGAAGAAGTGCAGCCAGAGTGCTCCTTGGAGGCCAAGATGGCTAAGCTTCGTCTCTCATACTTTGGACACATTGTCTGGAGAGAACAGTCGCTGGAGAAGGATGTCATGCTGGGTACGGTGAAGGGTCAGAGAAAAAGAGGAAGACCCCCAATGAGATGGATCAGCCATGTGGCATCATTGATGGCGTCAAGTGTGGCATTGGTAGTGAGGTTGGCCCAGGATCAGACATTGTTTCGTTCTGCTGTGCATGGGGTCGCTATGAGTCGGTTCCGACTCGATGGCACCTAACAACAACAACAATCTTCATGGATACAGATTGCATAGGTCTTGCTCCTATGTAGCCACTGGGTGAGTGTGAATCAACAACCTCAGTTAGTAAATCTTTGAGCCTCCATTTTCAGCAGTTGTAAAATGGGAGGAAGATAGGCTCTACTTCCTGTGGATATTGTGAGAATACAGGAAATGCTGTCCTCAATAAATAGTAATGTTGTTGTTGTTGTTGTTAAGTGCCGTTGAATCGGTTCATAAATAGGAATAATTAACATTATTGTTTTTGTTACACAATTAAAGAGTAATTAGCAGCATTATTTGAGTCCTGATGTGGTGCTGCACTGGATTGCAAGGTTGAGTTGAACCACAAGGTGGAGGTTCAAATCCACCAGCCGCTTCTTGGAAACCCTATATAGGGTAGCTATGAGTCCAAACCCACTTGAGGCACTTAACAACAAAAACAGCATCACCATTATTATGCTGACTTCATTGAAGAACATCTGAGGGTACTTCAGGAATGACCAGTGATCAGCTAAGGTATATTTACTGAGTATGAGATACTAGAAGGATAGAGGGAAACCCTTACTCTACTAACACTTATTCTATTATTCTATCAATAATTTTTGTTGATCATTGGGATAATAAATAGGTTCAAGTCATCAGAGACATATTTTTCAAATCAAAGCAATAATACTAGCTAACATTTATACTTACTTTCACCTCACCATCTGTTGAGTTGTCTTTACTAACACATCTAGTAACCCCTAAGACAGATACCACTTTGTAATTCCCAGTCTGCTGTTAGGTGCTATTGCATTATTACCAACTAACTTGTAGTGACCTTATGCACAACAGAACGGTACACTGCCCTGTCCTGTGCCAATCTCACAATTGTTGCTACACTTGAGCCCATAGCTGTTGCCATTGTGCCAATCCATCTTGTTGGGGGTCTTCTTCTTTTTCACTCACTCCCCTGTACCAAGCAAGATCCCCAGTCTACAGGTGTGGAAGCTCGTGCTCAGTGGTGACCGTACTCAAGATCACAGAGTCAATAATTCACATAACCATGACTTGAACCTAAGTCACTGTGAGCCTAAGTTGTATATTTTTATCCAAAGAGCTTGGTCAGAGATAAGTCACCACAGTGTCAACTGAGGGGGTGGAAGAGTGGGAGATGAGAGAACATAGTTCTTGCTCTGCTAAAATTCTCCACTTTGGAATTGTATCATATGACATAGCTGTTTTTTAAGCAAGACTGGCAAAGCCCTTATCTCTTTATACACCACAGTCCACAAAAACCTCCTTTGGCATCTAACATGAAAGGCAAACAGTCGGTACCCTTGCCAGGGTAGCTGCCCATTCAGTGATGTACCAAGCAGGGGCTACCTGAGAGTCCTGAATTGGCATTGCAGGACTTCATAGGAAATAAAGAAGCTGATTTACCATTTTTCTCCAGTTCCCACATGGCCATGAGGGGAGAAGCCAGCAAAACCAGGGCACACCAGGAGATGACCAACTGCTGCTGATGCATCTGAGGGAGAGAGAGAAAAAGAAGACAAAGCCAGAGAGGAAGAAAACAAGGAAGGAGGAGGAGATGAGAAGTAGAAGGGAAATAAAGGAGAAGAGACAGAAGAGAAAAGAAAAGAGATTGTCAGTAATTATTCAGGTCCACTTGGGAACTATCTGTATATACATACTATGCACATTGCATTGAATCTTTATTTCCCCCTTTGTTCTATGCAATGTCAGATTAATATTACATATGTTGCAACAGCCCTACACACATTAGTCTTTGGGTAAGAACATCTCCAGATAGAGAATCTTAGACTATTTGGAGCTAGAGGAAGAGCTGTCTGATGAAATCCCCTTATTTTTAAGGTGAAAAGCCTAAGGTTCAAAGAATGAACCTGACCTGTTTGGTTCAGTATTACAGTTATTTTTTTAGTACTTATTATGTAAGGACCTGGTGTGCCGCTGTAGGATAAACACTTGACTGCTAACCACCAGGTAGATGGTTTAAAACTGCTCCACGGAAACCCTGTACAGGGTCACTATGAGTCAGAACCAACTGCTTGGCACTCAACAACAACAATGTAAAGGACACGGAGCTAGGAGTCAAAAAACATTTTCCTTGGATCTTGCCTTCTAGGAACAAAGACTTTCATTCAACAAATATTTATCCAGTTGGTGTGCTAATTGCTGACCAGGCACTTGGGGAGATGAGCTCTTACCAGCTGTATGCACTGTGACACCTAGGGCTAAAGGGCTGGAAAGTTCATTCTGATGCAAACTTTCACATTCTGGCCACAGCTCAGTTATGTGCCCTTGTTGTAGAGGTTTAGATTCTCTCCTTGATTAGACTGCAATTGTTCCAAATATAAAGACTTACTCCCTTCCACATTATCTAACCCACTAGTTCTCGAACTTGAGTGTGCACTGTGCCCAGAGTTTCTAGTTCAGTTGGTCTGGAGATGAAGCCTAGGAATGTGCATTTCTGTAGAGTTTCCAGGTGAAGTCTATGCTGGCTTAACTCAATGGTTCTCAAGCAAGTTCAGGATGCAAAAGTGCCTGGAAATCAAGGCATTCTCTGGGAAAAGAGCAAGCATAATGATATTTGTTGTTGTTATGTGCCATTGAGCTGATTCTGACCCATAGCAACCCTGTATAGGGTTTCCAAGGAGCAGCTGGTGAGCTTGAACCACCAACTTTGTAGTTCAAATGACTTTGCAGTCTGACACATTATTTATAACTGTGACATAATCAAGGAACTCTGGTAGCATAGTGGTTACGAATCGGGCTGTGAACCTTAAGGTCAGCAGTTCGAAACTACCAGCTGTTCTGAGGGAGAAAGATGAGGTTTTTCTGCTCCCATAAAGATTTACAGCCATGGAAATCCTATACAGGGTCGTTATGAGTCGGAACCAACTCCACGGCACATAACAACCACCACCAGAGTAGATGGAAATGCTTATTGTGAAAATTATACTTGTTAACATTTTCTCCACTTGCCAATTAGGCAGAGATGATTACTATTTTATTTCAGTTAGAAACACCTTCATCTTCCTTGAAGACCACCAATGTGCTGCAGGATCACTGTTTCAGAAACCACGGGTTTAAATCATATGAAGAGTAACACTCAAAAGTTTCAGTCAAATCCCTTAAAAGTGGGCAACCTTTGGTTGGGATGGCTGAGCTTTGACAAATGATGGCTGGGTCAGAAATTCTGCTGACCTTAGGGGGACCCTGAAGTAAAGCTCCTGAGAGTCAGAGACAGGACTAGAAAGCAGGCTTTCCCAAACACAGCCCAGTACTCTTCTTACTGAATACGAAGCTTTCAGGGACATATTTATCAGTTAGTACAAATTATAAATATAGCAAAGGACTAGCAGGCACCGAGCAAATTCACAGGCTTTGAGTGAAGCTGGTGTGGGCTAGAATTCTGATTCTACCGGTCACTACCTGTGTGGTGTAGGGTAGGTTACTCTCTTGAGTCCCAGTTTCCTCATAGATAAAATAGACATGATGCCTATTTTAGAGGATTATTGGAAATATACAACGACATGAGAGTACTATAGAAGGCAATCAGAAACATGTTTGTACAAACTAATTAGGAAGAGATAAAAAACAAACAAAACAAAAACAAACTTTAATATCTCTGTTTTGAACATAATGGCTAGCCAAAAAAGTCAGTGCTTGGCTAAAAGGAAATGTCCATAGAGGTATTAGTATTTCATGAGCCTGTAAACCCCAGGTGTCTGCACTCTGTAAACAAAGAAGATTCCCAGCAATTCCTTTACACTCTCTTTATGCTGGGGTTTTCCCTTTGGCTATGTGCCCAGGATGTCCTCTCTGGGCCTTAGATGCAAGGTAAAGGGACCCTGGTGATGGTCCTATGAAGCAACTGACGTTACAGTATCACCTATATCTTAAATCACAAAACACTGTTAAGTGCGGGCAATGGCAGTAAGTCATCTCTTACAGCAGGAGAAACCAAAAAGGAGGCAGTACTTGATTACTCGGTTGCTCTCTGAACAGTCAGCTGATACCACCTTTCCTTGGCAAGACACGTTTGAGAGTCCTTTTTTTCGTTATGAAATTTCAGAGGCATTGTTAACTAGAAACCATAGCAGAAGTGATGCAGGGCTCTCTGGTTAGTTATTCTTATCTCCTATGATGTGTTGGTGGTGGTTATGTGCCGTGGAGTCAGTTCTGACTCGTAGTAATTCTGTACAGGGTTTCTGAGGCTGTAAATCTTTACGGGAGCAGAAAGCCTCATCTTTCTTCCGCGGAACAGCTGGTAGTTTCGAACTACTGACCTTGCAGTTCACAGCCCGATTCGTAACCACTATGCTACCAGAGCTCCCTAATGTTAGTGCCGGAATCCTGGTGTGGCACTGTAGGATAAATACTGGACCGTAAGGTCAGTTTGAACTGCAAGGTCGGCAGTTCAAATCCACTTGGAAATGCTATATAGGGAGGGTCACTTATGAGTCAGAACTGACTAGATGGAACTTAACAATAATGTTGGTGCCAAAAACATTCTGACATGTGGGTGGATTTTTCTTTTCATTTTTATACTGAGCAAACGTTACTTTTGTAATTAGAAAAGACAATTATTATTTAAAATAAAAAGACATAGTCACAGGCCATATGTCTAGCTTATGGAAAGTTCTAGAGCCAAGGAGACCTGTATTGGCATCCCTGCTCTGCCATTTTATTAAGTGTGTGGCCAAGTCACTCTTTTAGCCTCACACTTTTAATCTGTACAATGGGGGTTTTGTTGTGAGGAACTAATGAGATATGAAGGGGCTTCAAAAAATTTGTGGAAAAAATTGAATGAAAAGATAATGGAGTTTCACCATCAACTTTTTAAAGTCCCCTCCTAATTCCCAGATGAAATCAACCAAACCCAAACCATAATCCCGATTCACAGACTCATAACAAGCCCCTAAAGGACACAATGGAACTGCTCAATAGGATTTCCAAGGTTGTAACCTTTTACAGAAGCAAACTGCCACATCTTTCTCCCTTGAAGCACATTTGTTGATCTTTTGGTTGGTAGATGAGTGTTTTAATCACTGCACCACAGATGAAGCCCATTCCTCCTTAACAGCACTTACTACATTGTGATAGTATAGTTACTTATTTGATGTTTTCCCTCAACACCAGAATTCCTTATTTGAAAAACATGGGTCATCTACTTGTAATCTCTCTATTAAAATGGTATCTTAACCTGATCATATTGTTGTTGCACATAATTTACCTAGGAACGTATTTTTGTTGTTGTTAAGTGTCGTTGAGTCGGTTCCGACTCATTGTTGTTAAGTGCATCAAGTCAGGTCCAACTCACAGCGACCCCGTATACAGTTTCTGAGAAGCAGCTGGTGAGCTTGAACCTCCGACCTTGCAGTTCAAAGTGACTTTTCAGTCCAGTGTATTAACCCAAAGTGCCACACCAGGACTCATAGTGACCCTGTATAGGGTTTCTGAAGAGTGGCTGATGGGTTTGAAGCCGTCCAGTGTTTATCCTATCACCCCGTACCAGGACTCATGGGTAAGTATAAGACACCTATAAAAGCTTTACTTTCCCCCAACCCCCTCCTCTCAGATTTTAAAACTCTTCAGGGTTCTAAACAGTATAACTGTTTTCATTTGTAAAATGAGGCCAAAGTTAGTTTATAAAAAAATAAATTAAATAAGTGGATAAACTGGTAATCAATTTGGTTGATTTAACAATTATATCTATCACAAATATGGGAGCAACTATACTCTGTAAGATTCAGTTATGAGGAACAATTACAAATTCAATTATTTTAAGGAATACGAGTGGGCTACGAAAAAGTCTGTGGAAAAATGAAATGAAAAGATAATGGTATTTTCCAATGAACTTTATGAACCTCCCTCATACAAGACAGACTGTTTAAAGCTTTACAATACTCAGGCAGCTGCACTCCCTTTAACACTTTTAAAACAATCCTTTAATTCATGGCTTTTAACACAATTCTTTAACTCATGGCTATTACTATTTAGGAACATACTTTTATATGCATATCACTTCAAAATAAGACAGAACATGAAAAGACAAACTTTTTATACAATGTGTATTTGCATACAATCATAATCCATGGTATACAATTATTAGTTACTTTATACATTAACACTCTTATAAAAAATCAATCCCCAAGGTACTAGACATTTCACTGCTGTCCCAGTAGGTAAGTCAGCAGGTATGCTACTAGAATCCACCCACCTCATCTGCCAAGCACAGGGGTTAGCAAAGACAGGGTTCCCACCCCTGAACAGCCTGCAGGCTCATGGAATGGGTGTCAGGGACCAGAGAGGTGCTTACCTTGTTTCTGAGAAGGTTGTAGGGTTTGCTGAGACTAAACTGTGTTTGTTTCTCTTGCTCCAGTTGCTGAGTTTATATACACTACTCCTACCAAACTTTCTGATGGAAACCCAAACTAGAAACTGACTTGTTCCATGTTGCAACATTGCAATACTGAAAAAAACAAAACAAAACTCTCAAAACCTTCTGGGGGAATTTCAAGAGGTTCCTTTTTTAGTTTTTTCTTTTGTGTGTATCAACAATGCTGAAAGAATATAGACATCAAAACTCCAGGCAATGAACTAAGAGGAAATCACTTCGGGTGGAGAAAAAGGAAGGAGCTAGGGATGTTGATTTCTTCAGTTTACATCATGGCTAAGGTGCTTCAGGCCAGCAGCAGGCAGCTTCAGACTGAGGAAGAAGGAAGGCCCAAGGGAGGCTAAGCAGGAGGGCTGAGTTCACAGTAGGATGGAGAAACTGTTCAGAGGCTCCATTAGCAAAATCCATGGTTCTCCTAGAGTGGAGGTGGTTGGGAGAAAGGGCAAAAGATTTAATACTCTTGTTATTCCCCCATATTATTTCTTTCACATCTGATTTTCAGAAACGTACAGATTCCACTCACTGTGGTTCCATGTACCACATTAACATACATTTTCATACATGATAAAAATGTGTCCTTAGTAATAAGACTCTGTGTGCAGAGAGACACAGCCTTACTCATAGGTGCTCCCTCATACACAGCCAAGAGTGGAAAGTTAAATATCCATAGACAGACCCAGTTTCTAGGGCACCCAGACTACCTGGAACCTCACACTGACATGCACATAAATCTATGGACTTAAGAGTGTGGCACTGTAGGATAAAACATTGGCCCAAAAGGTTGTTTAAAACCACAAAGTCGGCGGTTCAAACTCACCAGCTGCTTCTTGGAAACCCTTAACAACAACAAAGCACTACATAGATGCATAGAATGAGGGGAATGAAAATAAATCTTTCCTTGTGGAATTCCTGAGTCCTGGTGTAGCACTATAGGATAAGCACTGGACCACAAGGTCAATTTGGACTGCAAGGTTGGCAGTTCCAATTCACCAACTGCTCCTCAGAAACCCTAGACAGGGTCACTATGAGTCGGAATAACTTGACAGCACCTAACGACAATGAGTTGTGCAAAGATATTCAAACACACTAGGTCCCTTACTTCCATTGCACTGTCTGCACATTAACACTGACAATCACGTACTTGGCTACTATCTAAAGGTCGGCAGTTCGAATCCATCAACTGCTCTGCGGGAGAAAGGTGAGGCAGTCGGCTTCTGTAAAAATTTAAACCTTGGAAACTCTAAAGACCATTTCTACTCCGTCCTATTGTTGTCCCAGTTCATAGCGACCCTGTTTCCCAGGGAAAGCTGGTGAGTTTAAACTGCCGACCTCGTGGTTCGCAGTCCAGTGCTGATCTTACAGTGCCACACAGGACTTAATTGTTGTTGTTGTTGTTGTTAAGTACCATCGAGTTGGTTCCGACCCATAGCGACCCTGTATAGGGTTTCGGAGGAGCAGCTGGTGAGCTTGAAACCGCGAACCTTGTGGTTCAAACCGACTTTGCAGTCCAACGCTTTAACTCACGCGCCACGCCAGGATTTCAGGGCTCAATGTTGTTGTTGTTGTTAGGTGTCATTGAGTCAGTACCGACTCATAGCAACCGGATGCACAGCAGAATGAAACACTGCCCAATCCTGCGCCAGCCACACTACTGTTGCCATGCTTGAGTTCATCGATGGTGCCACTTGGCCAATCCATCTCGCTGGGGGTCTTCCTCTTTTTCTCTTACCCTCCACCTAACCAAACATGATACCGTTTTCCAGCGATTGGTCCCTCCTGACAATATGTCCGAAGTATGAGAGACGAAGTTTGGCCATCTTGGCCTCCAAGGAACACTCCGGCACCTCTTCCAAAACGGATCTATTGGTTCTTTTGGCAGCCCATGACATTTTCAATATTCTCCTCCAACACCATAACTCAAAGACATCAATTCTTCTACGGTCTTCCCTATTCACTGTCCAACTTTCGCATGCATATGAGGTTATTGAAAACACCATGGCTTGGGTCACGCGCACCTTAGTCCTCAAGCTGACGCCTTTGCTCTTCCAACACTTTCAAAAGGTCTTGTGCAGCAGATTTGCCTAATGCAATACATCGTTTGATTTCTTGACTACTGCTTTGCTATAAATCAGAATCAACTCCATTGGCAATGGACTAGGGTTGGTTTTGATACACAGAGATGTGAGTCATACCATGAACCGCCGACAGAAGGCGCTGCTGCAAAGCTGTCCCGGCTCAGTGGCCGAGCTCCCCGAGCGCACCCCTACCAACCGACTTCTCCATCCCGGCCCGCAGCCTTCGGTCTCCGCCTTGAGGGAAGTTCCTGGGGCGGGGGCTGGGGTCAGGCGGGATTTCAGGCGGGCGCAGATTTCCGGGCTAACTTTGCTCGCAGTCTCGAGTGGGGGAAAATGGGAAACCCGGCGAGAGTGTTGGAGCTTCCCAGCCACACACTTCCTCTCTCACTCCGTTTCTCTCCGCAGTCACACTGATTATCCGACCAGTGCTCTGACCCTGGGTAGAGACCTTACAACCCTCTCAGAGCATAGCCTCTCACCTCTGTCTCCCCAGACTGCCTCCCGGGCTTCAAGTGCAACTGACGTTCTTCTCACAGAAAATTGTTCCATATCCAAGATATCTTGTTAAGTGAACTTTGTACACTGGTGATATGATAGCATGGTGTGTGTGTATGTGTTTAGGCATGGGACATCTCTGGGCAGAGGAGCTAGACCTCCTGAGGAAGGGACCTTTCCAGTCTGATTTTTTGTAACATGAACAAGAATCAATTTGGGGTGTGGGAGTCTTTTTGAACAAATGTATTCATTCTCATAAATCAGAAAGCATAAAAATATGAAATGGATATAAAATATTTGTAGATGCATTAATTCATGGTGGCATTTTAGGTTAAGCATTAGCTAGCTAATCACAGGATTGGCAGTTCAAACCCACCAGTTGCTCGTCAGAGAAAGATGAAACTATCTGCTTCTGTAAAGGTGTGCAGTCTTGGAAACTTTAATAGGGTCACTAAGAGTCAGAGTCAACTGTAGGCAGTGGGTTTTTGGTTTACACCACCATACAACTCTCTGTAGTGGTTAAGCTTTCAGCTAAAAGGTCAGTGGTTCGAACCCACCAGCGACTCCACCAAAGAAACAGAAGATTACAGCCTTGGAAATCCTAAGGGCGGTTCTACTTTTCCCTATAGAATAGAAGTATAGATACTCTTCTGTGCCCCATAAATAAATATGTAAAACCAAAACCAAATCCACTGCCCTATCAAGCTGATTCTGTCTCAAAGTGACACTGTGTAGGGTTTTTGAGCCTCTTCTTTCTCCTGCACACAGATTTGAACCTTGTAGTTAATAGTCTAGTGCTTATCCTACAGTACCACACCAGGGTTGCACACTAGTGCTTCTTAAATTAATATATTCATGTAAATGTGTTTTAAGAGCAACTTACAAGTAAGATCATATTCAAAACTTTAAAAACTGATTTGTGGCATAAAATCTAAGTAAAACTAGTGTGCTAGTTATCTAAAAGAGGTTTCAACACAAGTCCCCTAGTCCTTCTTTTTCCATCAGATTGCAGCCCCAGGGCCCGAGAATGTGGAGGCCTCACTGATCACCTTCCCCAAGGAATAGAAGTAGGTATTTTTAATAGTGTGGGTTTGGGAGTTCCAACACTTGGGTTTCAACCCTGCTCTTCAAGTTGTTTATTTGCTTTAAGCCATAATTCCTCAAAATTGGGTTGCATTTATTGTGAAGATTGAGATACAATGTAATGTACTTAGCATAACATCCTGGTTAAATGCTTGCTGTTATGTGCCGTGGAGTCATAACCACTACGCTGCCAGAGCTCCTTGGTTAAATGCTTATAAGACCCAAATATCCCTCTGCCATTCATCTGATTCTGATTCTTAGAGATTCTATCTGGTAATACAGAGCAGAACTGATTCCTTGGCTCTCCAAGGCTGTAAATCCTATGGATGGAAGCAGACTGCCCCATCTTTTACCCACATAGAGGCTGGTGGGTTCCAACCACTGACCTTTTGGTTAGCAGCCCCACCTTTAACCCACTGCAACACCAGGGCACCTTTAAATGCTCATAGGTGGCTGTATTAATTTATTAATTATTATACTCACCACATCCCAGAAAGGGTTTTGGTAGCTCGCAAGGGGACATCAAGGATGGCAAGTGGGGTGGAAGAAGACACGGAATTGTGAGAAGAACTGAGGGAGCCAGGAATAGGGCTCCTCATACTCCTCACATCCTGAAACCACAGAGAGAAGCCCAACATTTGTCTCTGAGCATTTTGGCAATCAAGACGAGAAAGAACCTGCCTCCGCCCTATCTCTGTGCTATATATCTATGGGATTATTTTGATGAATCTAATTCACTTGCTAAGGAGCTCTGGTAGCTTAGTGGTTATGAATCGGGCTGTGAACCGCAAGGTCAGCAGTTCAAAACTACCAGCTGTTCTGCGGGAGTATAAAGATTTACAGCCTTGGAAACCCTGTACAGGGTCGCTATGAGTTGGAACCGACTCCACGGCACATAACAACAACAACAACAATTCACTTGCTGGGGAGTAATTTTTAAATTTTGATTGTTTGTTGTTGTTTTTGGCATACCCAGTCTCTGTACTGACTCACAGCGACCCTAACCCCAACAGAACAAAACTCTGCTTGATCCTGTGTCAACCTCAAAATTGTTGTGTCTGAACCCATTGTTACTGCCACTGTAACAATCCATCTCATTGGGGGGCTCCTCTTTTTTCTCTGAACCGCAATTTTACCAAACATGATATCCTTCTCCAGGGACAATATGCCCAAAGTACGAGAAATGCAGTCTGGCCATCTTAGCTTCCAAGGAGCACTCTGGCTGTACTTCTTCCAACACAGATTGGCTTGTTCTTTTGGCAGTCCATGGTACTTTGAAATATTCTTCTCCAATACCATAACTCAAATGTATCAATTCTTCTATGGTCTTCCTGATTCACTGTCCAACTTTTTGTATGTATATGAGGTTATTGAAAATATCGTGGAGAAAAGATTGAAGTTGTCAAAGACTTCATTTTGCTGGGATCAACCATCAACATTCATCGAAGTAGCAAATGACGTATTGCATTAGGTAAACCTGCTGCACAGGACCTCTTTAAAGTATTGAAGAGCAAAGATGTCAGTTTGAGGACTAAGGTGTGCCTGACCCACACCATGGTATTTTCAATTTTAATTGTATATATATAAATTCAGGTTCTTGGGAGTCCCCCATTCAAAGACTATGAGTCAGTAGGTCTTTACTGGGGCTCAGGAGTCCGCATTATAAGAAGCTTGCAGGTAGTTCAAATGTGGGGCTGCTGTTAGAGACACAGTTTGGATATCTTACTCATCTTACTCATCTCTGGATACCCTCAAGGCCAGGCAGAACCCTGATAATGCCAGCAGAATGCCTGTGACCTGATGTCACAGAGCAGGTTGATCAAGTTGTTCCACTTCACAATCCAGACTCTGAACCCTGGCAGACTAGATGAAAGCCTGTGACCTCCCTTTGAGTCTCCCTTTGAGAGAAAGGCGGCTGATAAGCAGTAGGCATGCTGAGCGGACTTGCTGATATGATTTATGATTGCGCTGTGAGATGGAGAGGATCTCCCTAAAAACTGAAAACAACTTGAAGAATTTTTTCACCACAAATTTTTTTGTCTTTCTGGAATGTTGTTGTTAAGTGCCCTTGGCTTAGTTCTGACTCATAGTAACCCTGTGTAGCAAGGATGGGAAACCCTTTTTCCACCCAAATTTATAACAGGCCATACAAAATTATCAACTTAACAATTAGCCTGCTATATCTGAAGTCCTGGTGTGGCTCTGTGGGCTAATGCATCAGACTGCAAAGTCATTTGAATTGCAAGGTTGATGGTTCAAGCTCACCAGCTGCTCCTTGGAAACCTTACATAGGGTCGCTAAGGGTTGCAATGGACTCAACGGCATTTAACAACAATTTGGTCAAACAATTAATTAACTCACCCCTAATGTAATGGCTCTGGTAGCGTAGTGGTTACGAATCGGGCTGCGAACCTTAAGGTCAGCGGTTCGAAACTACCAGCCGCTCCGCGGGAGAAAGATGAGGCTTTCTACTCCCGTAAAGATTTACACCCTCGGAAACCCTGTACAGGGTCGCTATGGGTCGGAATCGACTCGACGGCACTTAACAACAACAACAATGTAATGGCTGGAGTCCCGGTGTGGCGTTGTGGGTTAATGCGCCAGACTGCAAAGCCGTTTGAACTTCAAGGTTGGTGGTTCAAGCTCACCAATTGCTCCTTGGAAACCCTATACAGGGTTGCTAAGGGTCAAACCTGACTCGACAGCACTTAACAACAACAACAATGTGATGGCTGGAGTCCTGGTGTGGTACTGAGGGTTAATGTGCTGGACTACAACGTCGATTTGAACCCCAAGGTCAGCGGTTCAAGCTCACCAGTCGTTTCTTGGTAACCCTATATAGGGTATTTATGGGTCAGAACTGACTCAATGGCACTTAACAACAACAACAACAACAACAACAATCAGGAACTGTGGTTGCCTTGGCAGGGCCAGACCAAACAATTTCATGAACCTTATATGGCCCGTGGGCTGGATGTTTACCACCGCTACTATATTGGGTTTCCAAAGTGAATTTGAAATGCCAACATTTGGTTAGTTGTTGTTGTTAAGTGTCTTTCAAGTCAATTCCGACTCACAGTGACCCTGTATAGGATTTCTATGGAGTAGGTGGTGAGTTTGAACCACTAACCTTGCTGTTCAAACTGACCTTGCAGTCCAGTGCATTAACCTACAGTGCCACACCAAAGCTCCAGTCCAGTGCATTAGCCCAAAGTTCCTTTTGGTTAGTAATCCAGTGCTTGGCTTACAGTCTCACACCAGGACTCCAGCTTCTAGTACAAGATCCAAATAAAGGAGAAACCATGGATTGTTTTCAAAATTAAAATATTTAAAACATTATGCAAGTAATACATGCGTGTAGACTTATTATAAAAGTTTCAAACAATATAAACATGCTTAGGATGAAGCTGAAGTCCTGATTTATGTTGCTCCCAGAGATAACTATTTCAAGCCTTTTGGTGTTGGTCCTCCCAGAATCTTCTCTAGTTTCTTGTCTGTGTATTTCAATCTACCTGGCTGTCTAAATGGGACCAGAGTATTCAGTGTTCTGTAAATTGTTCTTTTCTCTAAACAATCTATTTTGTCTCCAGTGGTTTCCTGTGTTTTGCCTGAGTTCATCTGTAGGTCACATCTGGATCAATTAGGGTGCTTTGGGCTTTGTTCTCCAGCTAGCTCTTCTCAAGTTTCCAAGATAGTTCTTCAGTTTTAAGCGTCTAAGAAAAGTCTGTCTTTTACTTTTGTTGTTAGTTGCCATTGAGTTGGTTCTGACTCATGGTGAGTCCATGCACACAACACAATGAAACGTTGCCTGCTTGGTCCTGAGCCATCTTCAGGATCATTGGTATGCTTGAGTACATTGTTTTGTAACCACTGTGTATTTTGAGATGTGTCTGGTGGTGCAGAGGGTTAAGCATTGGGTCTATGGTTCAAATCCACCAGCTGCTCTGAGGGAGAAAGATAAAGATGTCTGCTCCTGTTTGTATTTGCAGTCTTGGAAATCCTATGAGCAATTCTACTGTCCTGTAGGGTCACTAGGAGTCAGAATGAACTTGATAGCAGTGGGGTTTTTTCTTTTTTTGGTGTATTTTGAGTGCCTGTGTAGCACTGTGAGATAAAGCACCTTAACTACAACAACCTATCTGGGAGGTGTTCATTTTCTAGCACATACCTGACAATATATTCTGTTGTGATCCGAAGGGTTTTCACTGACTAAGTTTCAGAAGTAGGTTGTCTGGGCTTTCTTCTCAGTATATCTCCATTGAAACCTGCCCACCATAGTGACCCTGCTGGCATTTGAAGAACTGGTGGATAGCTTTCAGAATCATAACAACATACAAGCCACCACAGTACAGCACACTGTCTCTTAGAACAAAGAATTTGTCTCAGATGTTCCATAGCTTTCTCCCCCAGATTCCCTGGCTATTCATAAACCAACCTCTGGCAAGGAGAATGATTTACCATGAAACTGTAAGTCAAAGCCGGCTTTCCACTGAGCTGGGTGAACCATGATCCCAGGGGGATGACTATTCCAACAAGGTGGAAATGGATAGACAATTGAGAGTGTGAATAATGAGAACCAAGTGTTCCCCCCCACACCATTAACCCAGAATGATCAGTGCTTTCGAAGGAGCATATCTAGTCTAGGAGCATGGACGTTTCCTCCTGCCTGTCTTTTCAGAGATGTGTACTTTTACAGAAAAGAGACTGAAAGATTCTATCACTCACAGTTTAAGTGTCTCCAATGTGGTGCTGCAGGATAAGCACCCGACCTTAAGGTTGGTTCAAATCACATGGTTGGTCGTTCAAGCTCACCAGCTGATCTTAGGAAATCCTATACAGGGTCACTGTGAGTTGGAACTGAACCAATGGCAGGTAACAACAACAACAACAAAAGGTAAAGTGATTGTAGATGAATTTTGTTTTCATCTTTCTGGTTTCCTAAATTTTCCAAAATTAATTACTTTCATAATTAGGAAAAATGTTACTGGAAAAGAAGACATGAATTAAGTACAGAAAAGGGGCAGTATAATAGGCGTTTGCATTCTAAAATCAGACAGACCTAGGTTAGGCTAGATTCATATTTTAGATATAATTGAGTGTGCTTCTGAGATGTAAATTGCTGACATGCTGCACTTTTTTGGGTGGTAAAGGAGAAGCATCTGTCTTTGGTGTGGTTTCCTAGTTTCTTAGACATAGAAGACTGTCTGAAGTGATCTCACTCAATTTTTCATGTTTCCTTCAAATATATGTTGTTGCTTCTGTTAAGTGCCATGGAGTCGTTTCCAACTCTTAGAGACCTTGTATAGCATTTCCAAGGAGCAGCTGGTGAGTTTGAACTGTTGACCTTTTGGTTCAAACCAATCTTGTGGTCTAGTGTTTTACCTACAGCACTGCACCAGGACTCCTTCAAATATATGTTGTTGTTAAGTGCCGTCGAGTCGGTTCAGACTCATAGCGACCCTGTATAGGGTTTCTGAGGAGCAGCTGGTAAGCTTGAACTGCTGACCTTGCAGTTCAAATGGCTTTGCAGTTTGACACATTAACCCACAGTGCCACACCAGAACTCCAATTCAAATCTATACAAGTATATAAATGTATGTTGTTTTAATACCTTTTATTCCTAAAATCAAGGAGCTCTGCTAATTGCAAGGTCAGCAGTTTAAATACACCAGCCACTCGTCAGGAGAAAGATGAGGCTTTCTACTCCTGCTAAGTTTTAGTGGGGGTGATGTGCTGTGGAGTCGGTTTTGACTCATAACGACTCTGTACAGGGTTTCCGAGGCTGTAAATCTTTGTGGGAGCAGAAAGCCTCCTCTTTCTCCTGTGGAATCCCTGGTAGTTTCAAACTGCTCACCTTTAGATTAGGAGTCTGACTTGTAACCACTTTGCTACCAGAGCCTCCAACATCCTATACAGGGTGGTTAAGAGTCAGACCTGACTCCACAACATACAGCCACCACTACCACCTTTCCTAAAGTCAGTTTATTTCTTAAAGAGACTAAGAAATCTTCCCCAATTTACCTCTCTTCAGAGACGACGCTGATCAAATTTCTATAGTATCATCCTTTTCTCCCTGACCCATGTGCAGGCGGAGGGTGCTAGAGGCTGTCATTTCTGGGTTTCATCATGCAGGAGGGCATCTGTGGCCTGCTTGACTGGATCAACTGCAGAGTCAGACCAAGGTTCCACTTTGACATTGATGTATCATTCACATATAGAAATCTTTTCCTTTTCCTCTCTAAATGCAATTTTTATGTTAATCCCAGTGAAAGGAAAGGGTGTGTGGAGTACTGGAAGGAATGGGTGTGCCCTAGACTTTGAGAATTATTGCTGAGGTATAGAAATGCTTATGCTGGAATGGTGTGGAAATAGTTTGCCTGGTCTTAGTACAGTCAGGCACAACCAGGCCAGTGACTTGGAGCAGGTAGCATCTTGGACAAAGCAGTATCATCTATGATCTTATATTACTCCTTCCTAATTAAATCAGATGAACAAACAACAAGGTTGGCAGTTCAAACCCACCAGCTATTCCTCAAAAACCCTGTACAGGGTCACTATGATTTGGAACCAACGTGATGGCACTTTACAACAACACTGAACATTAGCTGGGCACGCTTGCATTTATAGATGCATTATTCAAAACAAAACAAAATAAGCACAAACCATTTGCCTTCTGGTTGATTCAGATTCACAGCATCCCCATGTGTCCAAAAGGAACTACTTCCTAGGGTATTCACGGCTTTGACCTTTTAGAAGTTAATTGCCAGACCTTTCTTCAGAGATACCGCTGGTGGACATGAGTCATTAACCTTTCAATGAGTTGAGTGCTTAACCATTTGCACCACACAGGAACTCCATCTATTGCTTGCCTGAAACATACGGCTTTCTCCAGGCAAGTAGTGGGGCATTGTGACTCTGTATGATAAGAACTGGACTAAAAATGACAAAGTCCACAGCTCTAGTCTGGTAGCTGCTCCATGGGAGATGAGGTTTTCTGCTCCCATAAAGATTTAAAGCCTGGAAAACTCTACAGGGTTGCTATGAATTGGAACCCACTCCATGGCACTTAACAACAATAAGGCAAGTAGTTGTTTGATCAAATTTTAGCACACTCCCCATTGTGACTGTTGTTTTGGGACAAAACATTTGAGGATATACTTGGTTTCTCAATTCAGTCACCACCAACTGATATCCATCCTGGGTTTTTATTGTACCTCAGTTTAAGCTGTTTTGAAACACAGCAATTGACACTTCGCCCAACACACTCCTCTCCTTCCCCCCATCACCTGCCCTGTCATCCTCTCTCTAAATTTGGGCTTTAAAAAACCTATTTATCTATCTTTATTTTTAATGATACGTGAAAAAGTAATTCATGTAATTGACAAAACAGAAAGAATCTAATAGCACAAAGGTTATTAAGTGTGTCTATCTTTTTGAGGTGCCTCTCTAGCCCCTCAGTGAGAAACTTGTTTATCCCACGGATCCAAGTCAGAGTATCCTTAATTTAGTAATGACCTCTCATTCATTTTCCTTGACTATGTAATAACCAAATAGACAGAAAGTTAATGTTATTTATGTTCTTCACTATGTGAAAAATGTTAGTTTAGCCCCTGGGAAATAGAAAAAATCATAAGACTTGGGCATTGCCACTAACAGGTCATACTTGGATAGACAGATCTGACAAGTCATGAAAATGAAATAATGCCAAGGAAAAAATGTAGCAAAGTAGTGGGTGATTAGTCACCAAATGAATTTGCACATAAGATATTATGTTATTTGCTGTGTAAGTACCAGTGATGATGAAACATTGTTCTGTAGTATTTGAGAGGCCAGAGAAATTCCACCAAAAGGAAAAACAACGTCTTTTAGGCCCTAAAGTTGAAGAGTCTTGAGTATGGTCCCAATTGTGCTTTACTAGTTAGATGATTTGGGGTAAATTACTTCAATTCTCTGAGCCTCAATTTCTTCATCTGTAAGGTGGGCTACTAATAAAAACCAGCTGTTGTTGAGCCAGTTCCAACTTATGGCAATCCCATGTGTGCCAGAGTAGGACTGTGCACCATTGTTGTTGTTGTTAGGTGCCATTGAGTCGGTACCGACCCATAGTGACTGTATGCACAGCAGAATGAATCACTGCCTGATCCTGGGCCAATCTCACTACTGTTGCCACGCTTGAGTCCATCGATGCTGCCACTTGGCCAATCCACCTCATTGGGGGCCTTCCTCATTTTCTCTGATCCTCCACCTTACCAAACATATCTTTCTCCAGCAACTCATCCCTCCTGACAAGATATCTGAAGTATGAGAGATGAAATTTGGTCATCTTGGCCTCCAAGGGAGCACTCTGGCTGCACTTCTTCCAAAACGGATCTATTTGTTCTTTTGGCAGCCCATGGCACTTTCAATATTCTCCTCCAACACCATAACTCAAAAGCGTCAGTTCTTCTACTGTGCACTATAGGGTTTTCAATAATTGATATTTCAGAAGTAGTTTGCCAGGCCTTTCTTCTGAGGTTGCATATGAATTTCCAACATTTCGGTTAGCAGTCAAAAATGTTAACAGTTTGTGCCAACTAGGGATTGTGGTATTATTAACTGAGAGTTGATATAAGGATTAATTATATTTCCCATTGGAGTCCTGGTGTGGTGCTGTGGGTCAATGTACTGGACTGCAAAGTCAGTTTGAACTGCAAGGTCAGAGGTTCAAGCTCATTAGCTACTTTTTGGAAACCCTATACAGGGTCACTATGGGTCGGAACAGACTTGATGGCACTTAACAACAACATGGAAGGTAGATCAATACCTTTTGACTAGTATCAAAATCACATAATGTGGTTGATTGCTAGGGGAGCTGCTGGTCTTCCAATGTAGCAAGTAAAGTTCTTGAAACAAAGCACAGTTTGTTTCCCCCCTCCTCAATTCAAACTTTATTAACAGAAAGCCAGCAGTCTGGAGGACAGAGAGAATAATTCCTCAAAACCGTCTGCCCATTATGAAGAGCAGGCGTGTTATATAGGGTACATTACATTGGCACTGTGGGTTAATGCACCAGACTGCAAATTGGTTGAACTGCAAGGTCAATGGTTCAAGCTTGCCACCTGCTCCTCGGAAACCCTATACAGGGTGGCTACGGGTAGGCACCGACTTGACAGAACTTAACAACAACAACAACATTTAGATGTACACTTTATCTTAACACCAAGATAGCATTCTTTGGGAAAAGGAAACAATAAATCAATAAACTTCTTCAAACATTTTACCTTTAGAGTCTCATCTGCTTAATTCCTGAGATAACTATCTGAGTGGGTTTAAGCAAGTCCTATTCTCCTTATCCTGTTCTCCTTGTAGGACCATAAGGTCATTTTAGCTGATTTTTAAACGTCCTCATTTGTAGGGTCCTGGCAGCAGAGTGGTTACAAATTGGGCTGCGAACCGCAAGGTCAGCAGTTGGAAACTACCCAGCTATTCCTCGGGAGAAAGATGAGGCTTTCTGCTCGCGTAAAGATTTACAGCCTCGGAAACACTGTACGGGGTAGCCATGAGTCGGAATCGACTCCACGCACACAACAACCACAACATTTGAGACTTAATGACTAAACCGACTCCATTTTGTTTAGGTCATTAGATTCATCCCCACTCTTATTTTTAGATTTCATTTCTATGAAATTCGCTTCAAATGAAAATAGTTACTTTGATCCTGGTCATTGTTCCTTGAATCAAAAGGACTAAGCTTAGTCATGTGAAACAAGTTTTACAAAGGGTGATACAACAAGGTGAGCATTGAATACAGCAACATAGGAAAATTCCTATGACAATACAAACCTGACCCTCACTATTAGCACGGGTAGCCATTTTAGATTAGGTTACTAAAATAACTGACTTTCATTATCTGCTCTAAGAAGTCCTTACACTTAGGGAAGTGATTGTCTGGGAGGTGGCATTAAGAATCTTTACCAGTGTACAAACAAGTCTGTTGATTCTCATATTTAGGGTCAAGACCTCAGCAAGCACTACAAAAAGGAGTAAGGTCACATGCTGAGCTCAACTGAACAGATGTAGATCCATACGGAAGTCAAGCGCGGGAAGCACTAGTATTGAAGTCTATCAGTCCAAATCTCCCTTCAAACAGAAATCAGACGCATTCATTACATGCTTGCCCAGATATATCTAAACATTTCCATCCCAGAGAGAGGAGATTAGATCTGAGTGTCCAACCTATATCAGGAGAAAGAAGTTTAATGCAGCTTTAATTGCAGCTTGAGATCCAAGGAAGAATTCACTGCCCATTGATGTCCAGGGTTTTTCTTGACTTGAAACAGCAAAGTTTTAAACGTCATTTTGTTGTTCCAGTAAATTAATGAATTAATTTTCATTTGACAAAATATTTACTGAGTATAAGCATGTTGTTGTTGTTGTTAGTGCCGTTGAGCTGGTTCTGACCCACAGTGACCCTGTATAGGGTTGCCAACGAGCAACTGGTGAAGTTGAACCACCAGCCCTGAAGTTCAAATGGCTTTGGAGTCTGGCACATTAAACCACAGCTCTACACAAGGACTCTGAGTATAGGCATACCTCGTTTTATTACACTTTGCTTTAATGTGCTTTGAAACTATTCCTTTTTTGCCCCCTTCTTTTTTACAAACTCAAAATTTGTGATAACCCTGCAAACAGCAAGTCTATTGGTGCCATTTTCTAACAATTTGCATTCACTTTATGTCTCTGTGTCACATTTGGTAAATCTCACATTATTTCAAACTTTTTCATAAGGCTATCATACACTTAATAAAATGCAGTCTGCACAAAACCAATAGCCAATATCACTCTCAATGGAGAGAAACCGAAAGCATTCCCTTTGTGAACAGTAACCAGACAAAGATGACTTGTGTCACCACTCCTATTCAATATTGTGTTGAAAGTCTTGGCAGAGCTATAAGGCAAGAAAGGAAATTAAAGGCATCCAGATTGGGAAAGAAGAAGTCTCTCTCTTAGCAGATACTATTATCCTATACATAGAAAATCCCAAAGACTCAGGAAAGAACCTACTGGAACTCATTGGAAGATACAGCAAAGTAGCAGTGTATAAGATCAACATACAAAACTCAGTTGGATTCCTCTATATTAATAATGACAGCTCTGAAAAGGAAATTAGGAAAACAATACCATTTACAATAGCCAGCCAAAGAATAAAATAATTAGGAATAAATTTAACCAGAGAAACAAAAGACCTATACAGAGAAAACTACAAAGCACTATACTACAAGAAACCAAAGGAGATTTACAAAAAACGGAAGAATATACCATGCTTTTGGATAGGAAGGCTTAACATTGTGAAACTGTCAATACTACCCAAAGCAATCTATATATTATACACAATCCCAATCCAGATTCCAACTACATTCTTTAAAGAGATAGAAAAAGTGATGACAAACTTTATATGGAAGGGAAATAGTCCTTAGATAAGCAGAGCACTGCTTAAGAAGAACAAAGTTGGAGGCCTCTGATTCCCTGATTTCAAAAATTACTACATGGCTACAGTGGTCAAAACTGTTTCGAACTGGTCCAATGAAAGATACATAGATCAATGGAGCATAATTGAGAATCCAGAAGTGAATCCATCCACATGCAGTCAACTGATCTTTGACAAAGGGCTAAAGTACATTAAATGGGGAGAAGATAGTCTCCTCAACAAACGGTGCTGGCAAAATTGGAAATCAATATGCAAAAAATGAAACAAGGTCTTTATCTCACACTACATACAAAAACTAACTCAATATGGATTAAAGATTTAAATGTAAATCCCAGAACTATAAAGGTCATCAATGAAAAAAACAGGGACAAATGATGCAGAAAGCACCAAAAGAAGAGGGAAGGAATATACAGAGTCACTGTACCAAAAGGAAATGGTTAATATTCAACCTTTTCAAGAAGTAGAATATGAACAAGAGCCAATGATTCTGAAGGAGAAGACCAAGGTGCGTTGAAGGAATTGGCACAGAACAAGGTACCAGGAAATCATTAGACAATCTCTTTGATATCCCATACGAGTGAAGTTTTACTAAAGGTTATACAGAAACAGCTGCAAGCATACATTGACAGAGAACTTCCAGAGGTTCAAGCCGGATTCAGAAGAAGCCATGGAACAAGGGAACATCATTGCTGATGTGTGATGGATCTTGGCTAAAAGCAGAGAATATCAGAAAGATGTTTATCTTTGCTTTATTGACTATACAAAGACTTTCGATTGTGTGGCTCACAACAAGCTATGGACAACACTGTGAAGTATGACTATTCTGGAACACTTAATTGTGCTCATGAGGAATCTGTACATGGACTAAGAGGCAGTTGTTCAAACAGAACATGGGAACACTGAATGGTTTCAAATTAAGAAAGCTGTGCAACAGGGTTGCATTCTTTCACCATACTTATTCAACCTGTATGCCGAACAAATAATCTGAGAAGCTGGGTTCTGTGAAGAAAAATGTGGCATCAGGATTGGAGGAAGACCCATTAACAACCTGCAATATGTAGATGACACAATCTTGCTTGCTGAAAGTGAAGAGGACTTAAAACATTGAGTGATGAAGATCAAAGAGCACAGCCTTCAGTATGGATTGCATCTCAATGTAAAGAAAACAGAAATCCTCACCACTGGACCGATAAACAACATTCTTACCAACAGAGAAAAGATTGAAGTTGTCAAGGACTTCGTTCTTCTTGGATCAACTATCAACATTCATGGAAGCAGCAGTTAAGAACTCAACTGATGTATTGCATTAGGCAAATCTGCTGCACAAGACCTTTTTAAAGTGTTGAAGAGCAAAGATGTCAGCTTGAGGACTAAGGTGCGCTTGACCCAAGCTATACTATTGTCAATAGCCTTATATACATGTGAAAGCTAGACAGTAAATAAGGAAGACCATAGAAGAATTGCTGCTTTTGAGTTATGGTGTTGGAGGAGAATATTGAAAGTGCCATGGGTTGCCAAAAGAACAAACAGATCTGTGTTGGAAGAAGTGCAGCCAGAGTGCTCCTTGGAAGCCAGGATGGCCAGACATCATCTCTTATACTTTAGACATATTGTCAGGAGGGACTAGTCACTGGAGAAGGATATTATGTTTGGTAAGGTGGAGGGTCAGAGAAAAAGAGGAAGACCCCCAGTGAGATGGATTGGCCAAGTGGCAGCATCAATGGACTCAAGCGTGGCAACAATAGTGAAGTTGGCCCAGGATCGGGCAGTGTTTCATTCTGCTGTGTCTAGGATCGCTATGAGTCGGTACTGACTCAATGGCACCTAATAACAAACAACAACAATACAGAAAAGATTTCCAAGCTAAAAGAAAAACTCTTTGATGATTACCAGGGGTGGTAGGGAGGGGACAGTAAGGCACAGGTTAGGGGGTAGACATATGATAGCATCAGTGATGTGGAGGGAAATATACAAGGGAGGGAAGGACAATACACAAGAGGGAGGGGTGGATAAACATGGAAGATAGGGGAAGATTTAGGGATGTTTGCATGGGCTAAATGGGACAGACGTAAATAGTGATGTAGATTCAACCTTGGGACAGCAGGGATTTATGATACTGGGATACAGGCATAGTCTGAGTAGGTGAAAAAGAGGAAATAATGTTAAGGTACTTGTCTGTCTTGTGGATACTGGCCTCCCCTGCCTACTATTGTAGAATAGACATTTAAGTGGGATAGAATGGAATATTGGGAAATATATTTACAGAAAGCTTGTGAACTTATCTTCAGCTTCTAACTGATTGGATTAGCTTAAAGGGATACTAGAATTTGCCCATTGAATCAGTCTTTTTGTTAAGCCTTTTTAGAGTATGGGACCTTCAGTGGAATCCTGAACCCCATCCAGAACCCTATGAGGTGGGACATTTCCATTTGAAAGGACATGCAGACCAACCTGGAGTGGCTAGAGGAACAGATGATGCTTCTTGTTTTTTTTTGAAGGTTTGTATTGTGGATTGAGTGAAAGTTTACAGGGCAGATCATCAGTTTTACAGTCAACAAATCATACACCTTGTTTCATTACAATAATTATAATCCCCTCCATGTACCATCAGTTAATAGTATTTCTCTCTATTCACTTTAGCTTTTTTTAAAAAAAAACATTCAGACATATATAATAATTTACACCTCCAAAGGGCACATTCTGCAAGTCTGTCTCCTGGCCACCAGCTCTTAGTCCCTCTCTTCCCAGTCTTAGCTGCTCCCTCTTTCCATGTCCCCATCTTTGTCTCCATCTTTGGCATCACTGCTCTGGATAAGGACCCACATTCTGCTTGTGCCCTTCTCTCTTGATGGTCCTAGGGTCCTCTGTTTCTGCACTGTAAAATTAACTACTCCCCTGTTTTTGTTACAAAACATCTACCTTTACAATTGTGACAGTCACAATTAGTCATGATAACAATTATTCACTATTGAATCATATGAATCTTATCCCCATCTCTTTTCACCAGACCCATCTAGACAAGAAGAAAACTATTCAGTGGGGACTCTTTCTTCCACCCCCATACTCTTAAATTAAACTCCTTCTTGAAACCTTCTAAGCCAGTCACTTCGTGCCTTTATTGCCCCCTCATTTTAGGTAGCCAGTGTCTAAGTTGCCCATCTCTATCTACCTGGTGTACAGAGGGGATAGTATTGATACTTGATGTGAAGACTCTTTTCCTCTCTGTTGATATTTAGAGTTACTGCCTCCATGAGTATAGGTCAATTTCATCGAATTGTAGCAATTTACCCTTGTTTCCTTTATCAAAAAAAAAAAAAAAATTTTTTTTTATGTAATCTTCCTCTAGTCGAGTTCTGATTATCGAGCTATCGAGGCTAGGTCAAAAGGGTACTGTCTGCAAATTTGGGTGTTCTTGTGCATCTCCCTTCACTTCATACCAGCTGGATGCTTCACTCTCATCTCTAGCCCTCTGTGGCTATGTCCTTGTCCAAGGGCTCAAGTTTCCCCAGGTCTCACCACATTTTGGAC
>NW_006408591.1:2105102-2110229 GCF_000296735.1 Chrysochloris asiatica
TTATAATTTTATTCTGTTCTTGACTCTTCCATTTGTTGATTGAGTTCAGGGTGATGCTGCCACATACTCATTATCTGGTTGTTGTCTGTTCTTGTTGGTTCTTAGTCCACAGAACTTCCTTTAGGATGTTTTTTATAGCAGGGTTCGCTTTGGCCAAATCCCTTAGCTTCTGTTAATCCTGGAATGTTTTGATTACACCATCATATTTGATTGACAGCTTTGCTGGGTAAAGGATTCTTGAGTGGAAGTTGTTTTTCTTTCCAGGTTTTATATATGTTGCCTTTTGCCTGCATGGTTTCTATTGAGAGAGCAGAGCTTAATCTGATTCACTTGCCTTTGTATGTTACACTTCTCTTTTCCCTAGCTGCTTTCAGGATTCTGTCCTTATCTTTGGTTTTGGAAAGCTTGATTATTATATGTTTTGGTGATTGTCTTTTAGGGTCTATCCTTCCTGGGGTTCATTGGGCTTCTTGAATGCTGATCTTTTTGCGTTTCAGCATGTTAGGGAAATTTTCTTCCAGAAACTCTTCAACTATCTCCTCTGTGGACTTGTGTGATTCTTTCAGTTCCAGAAAGCCAATAATTCTTAAGTTAATCTTCTTTATGTAGCCCAACATGAATCTTAGGCCTTCTTCAGATTTTTTTTATCCTTTTTTGTGTTTGCTCTTCTATCTTAGTAGTGTTGAGAGATTTATCTTCTAGCTCACTAGTTCTGGCTTCTATAACTTCAATTGTACTCCTTTGCCCTTTCAGTGTATTGTCCATTTCTGATATTCTATTATTAATTGCTTGGACCTCTTTCTGTAGGTTTTGAATTGTTTCCAATGCTGTATCTTATTTGATTGTTCCTGTAGCACTTTCCTGACTTCTTCCTTATTTTTCTCAACTCCATTGTATAGTGTTTTGATACATTTTATAATCATTTTTAGGAATTCCTTCTAAGGCATTTCCAAAGCCTGCCCATCTTCCAGTATGAAGTATATGTCTACTTCCAGCTCATTTGCCTCAGTCACTTTATCTTATTTCTGGATATGTGCTGATATGGTCATCTGTTTCTGTTTTTGGGGTATATTCAGGAGTTATCTGTGGCCTTAATACTTAGATTGATGTGTATTTTGGTATTTTTTATGCTTTCTGGTTGCCTCCAGGTAGATGTGATCAAGAGATGGGTTTCCCTTTTCACTCTTCTTCCTGAGAAATTTCAAGATGCCACCGTTGGTTGTTGTGACATAACTCAGGATTTAATTTTCAGCCTATTTCCTTTTTAGTTTTCCTGTCCCACTCCACAGTCCCTGTTCAGGACTTTTTTCTAGTGATAAATAGTTCAGGGCTGGCTGTGGCCATTTTGAACTGCCGTTTGATTTTAAGTGGATACTGTCACTTTAAATTTTGAGGAGATCTCTGTGCATGTGTTGTAGAGCCCTCTGGGGGTGGGGTGGGTTGTCCACTTGCTCAGGCAACCTCTAGTCACCTGAATGGAGGTGTGCAGACAGTGAGAGACCAATGAACAGATGCCAAAAAAAAAAATAAAAGAAAGAGTGTCCATACTTTTATCTTCGCAGTTCTGTCAGCCATCTGTGGCTGCTTTGATCCTTCCTCCTCTTGGTCTCTCCCAAGATGGTGGCTCTGGGAGCAGTTGAGCATCTTGAATTAGAAAGCAATGGCATTTTTGCTTCTGCTACAAATTCACCAAGCTGTAAGCCTTCCAACCTTCTAAATATTCCTTCATATGTGGTTCAGAGGTCTGGAACCATCTCCTGAGCCTGCTTGGTCTGGTATTCACTGTTGTTGCTGATGTATCTCCTCACTACACTTCTACCTGATCCACCATCTTGTTTGTTCTCCTCCAGATGATACTTCTTGAAAGAAAGATGAACAGGGAACAATAACAACAACAATAACAACAACAAAGCAGACAATTTAGCTGTTACAAGAACAAGCAAGCTGTTTGCCTGGGAGCCATCAAGGCAAGAAAAGTGAGACCATCTGGATAAACCCTTTTCCAAAACTGAAATGCAAAGTGTTTTAGTAAGCAGGCTTGTAAGTTCTCTGGTGATAACTTTATCTACTTGTGAGTTGAAGTGGAGGACAGGCAGTAATGAAGACATGGGCTGAATTTAAACATATTCCATAGACACCCATCAACCTTGAGATGAGAGAGAGAAGAGGAAGGGCTGGCTGGTCTGACATTTAGGGAGACTTGGGAACTCCTGATTCCATGGGCACTGAACTAGCCACTGAGGGCTAGAGCTGAGAGTGAAGTGGTCAGCTGGTCTGAAGTGGAGGGAGTTATGCAAGAATGTCCAAACTTGCAGATAGTACCTCTTTGACATAGCTTGGATGGCTTGCTGATCAGAACTCAACTAGAGGAAGATAAAGAAGTCTGATACAAGAAGCATGTGTAAATTGCTATTATTTGATGAACTTGACCTTTGCTTATTGAGGTATTTGCTCAAAATTGCAACTAAAATGGAAGGATTCTTCATGTAAATGATCAAGCCTACCCCTCAGTACACAGGGTTAATAGAGATGGGCAACTTGAACATTGGCTACCAAAAATGGAGGCTGTAAAATCACAAAGTGGCTGTCTTACAAATTTTCAAGAGTGTCCTTAGTTTCAGAATGAGGGGGGTAAGGTAGATTCCACACTGAATAATTTCCCTCCTGTCTAGATGGGTCTGGTGAAAGGGGATGGGTGAGGGTAGGGATAGTAAGCTTTTGATTCAATAGTGATCAGTTGTTATTATGACTGATTGCGTTTGTCACAACTGTAAAGGTGGTGGTGGTTATGTGCCGTGGAGTCGGTTCCTACTCATAGCGACCCTGTATAGGGTTTCCAAGGCTGTAAATCTTTACGGGGGCAGAAAGCCTCCTCTTTCTCCCACAGAACAGCTGGTAGTTTTGAGCTGTTGACTTTGCGGTTTGCAGCCCGATTCGTAACCACTACGCTATGTTGTTGTTGATATGTGCCGTGGAGTCAGTTCCGACTCATAGCGACCCTGTACAGGGTTTCCGAGGCTATAAATCTTTACGGGAGCAGAAAGCCTCATCTTTCTCCCGCGGAACAGCTGGTAGTTTCGAACTGCTGACCTTGCGGCTCACAGTCCGATTCGTAATAGAGCTCCTTAACTGTTCTTGGAATAAAAGATAACTACTTCCTCCTTTTTATTTCACATCTTTTGCCTTTACAGTTAGGTAGAAGATGTGAAATAGAAAGGAGGAAGTAGTTATCTTTTATTCCAAGAACAGAGGACCTTGGTACCATGAAAAGGGAAGAGCATGAGTGAAGCATGGGATTCTAATCAGAGAAGCAAGACACTAGAGACAGAAGCAGAGGTTAAGGCATAGAGAGGTAGAGCAATTGAGGACTCTAGACCCATAGAATGAGAAAGACTGTGTGCCTTAAGACAGGAGGCTGGCTTGCAAAATGTGCCCTTTGGTCATTTAAACAAATATATATTTTCTGTATACATCAAGAAAAAAAGAGGGAATAGAGGTAAATACTGTTAACTGATGGTGCATGGAGGGGATTGTAATCATTGCAATGAAACAGTATATGATTGGTTGGGTGCAAGGCTGATGATCTGCCCTGCAAACTAACATTCAATTCACAATAAAAGTTTTAATTAAAAAACAAAATAAAATAAACTAGAGTCTAGTGTAAACATAATTTTCATATTCACTGGGGATGAAAAAATCTGTGGGACAGGCAGACTAAAAAGGAAATAGGCCGAAAATTAAATCCTGAATTACATCACAACGACCAACATTGGCATCTTGAAATTTCTTAAGAAGAAGAGTGAAAAGAGAAGCCCATCTCCTGATCACATCTACCTGGAGGCAATCAGAAAGCATAAAAAATACCAAAATACATACCCATTTAAGTATTAAGGCCACAGATAACTCCTGAATATGCCCCCAAAACAGAAACATATGACCATATTAGCATATGTCCTAGAAGTAGCCAAAATTGCTGAAGTAGACATGGTGGTGATCAGGAAGTGCACAAGCTTGTGTTATCTCAGCGGTATGCCTATACCTGTTGTGAGCCCCGTGCTGAATCAGGGTCAAAGATAGTGTATCTCCACCAGTAATGTGGTCAGAGTGTACTAGGAGGCAATGGAAAAGTCAGGACACAATGGCATAACAGTGGGAAATATTTTAAGATGCCGATTAGGGTGTGTGTTGTGGGGGAGAAGGTAGTCAGGAAATCATTCCAGGAGAAGAGATGTCTTAATTGAGACCTGAAGAATAAAACATTTATATGAGGAGCAATAATAATATTGTGTTTCCTAGGAGCCCTGGTGGAACAGTTGTTACGTGCTGTTAAATACAAGGTTGTCAGTTCAAACCCATTCAGCAGCTCCATGAGAAAGCAACCTGGCAATCTGTTGCCGTAAAGATTGCTGGTGGTTATGTGCCATGGAGTTGGTTCCGACTCATAACGACCCTGTACAGGGTTTCTGAGGCTGTAAATCTATACTGAAGCAGAAAGCCTCATCTTTCTCCTGCGGAACAACTAGTAGTTTCAAACTGCTGACCTTGCGGTTCACAGTCCAATTCGTAACCACTATGCTACCAGACCATTGGGACAATTTTACTCTGTCACATGGGGGAACTATGAGTTGCAGTAGACACAACAGCACCTAAGAACAACAACAACAACACGTACCAGGTAGAGTTTTATGTGTGACACGTGTTTTCTCATTGAGTACTCACAACAAACCCATGTTGTTGTTAGGTGCCATCGGTTCGGTACAGACCCATAGAAACCTTATGCACAGCCGAACGAAACACTGCCCATTCCTGGGCCAATCTCACTGCTGTTGCCATGCTTGAGTTCATCGATGCTGCCACTTGGCCAATCCATCTCGTTGGGGGTCTTCCTCTTTTTCTCTGATCCTCCACCTTACCAAACATGATCTCCTTCTCCAGCGATTGGTCCCCTCGACAATATGTCCAAAGTATGAGAGACAAAGTTTGTTCATCTTGACCTCTAAGAAGCACTCTGGCTGCACTTCTTCGAAAACGGATCTATTAGTTCTTTTGGCACCTCATGGCACTTTCAATATTCTACTCCAACAATAACTCAAAGGCATCAATTCTTCTACGGTCTTTCTTATTCAC
>NW_006408591.1:2113069-2145789 GCF_000296735.1 Chrysochloris asiatica
TGTTTTTTTTTTTTTTAATGTTTTATTGTGAATTATGTGATAGTTTACATGGGAGAACATTAGTTTTACATTCATCCTATCTTATGTGGTTTAACTGTTATGGTTACGACCCCCTCCATGCATCATCAACCAACCAAAGGGTATACCCTGCAAGCCTGCCCCCAGACACCCTTCCCCCCAGTCTTCAGCACACAGCCCACTTCTTCTCTATGTCTAAAGTCCCCAACTGCTCCATCTTTCCATGTCATTGTCTCTGCCTCCATCTCAGGCATCACTGCTTCTCTGGGTAGGGTCCCGCTCTCTGTTCTTCTCCCTTGATGGTCCCAGGGACTCTGCTCCTAGACTGAAAAGTTAATCACTCCCCTCCTTGCTACACAGCGTCTACCTTTCCATTTCCAACCCTCACAAGCAGTCCTGATAACAATTATTCACTATTATATCACAAGAGATGAATGCGTATTTCATTTCATCAGCCCCACCTAGACAGATTGTATATTACTCAGTGGAGATTCTACCTTCCCCCGCACCCTCTGGATCTAGGGTCCCTCTTGAAAGCTTGTAAGCCAGTCACTTCTTGCCTTTGTAGCCCCCCCATTTTCGGTAGCCAATGTCCAAGTTGCTCATCCCTGTCTATTCTGTGTATGGAGGGAGTGGGAATGATCCTTGCTGTAAGGATTTGTTCCCTCTTTTGATTTCCGTTTTGTTTTAAGTGGAAACTGTCACTTTTAATTTTGAGGATATCTGTGTGCATGCATAGTAGAACCCTCCTGAGGTGGTGGTGGGGTATCCATTCGCTCAGGCAGCCCCTCTAGTCACCAGAATGGAGGTGCGCAGACAGTGAGAGACCAATGAACAGATACCAAAAATAGAATGTCCACACCTGCGTCTCCGTGGTTCTGTCAGGCGTTTGTGGCTGCTCTGATCCTTCCCCCACTTTGTCTCTCCCAAGATGGTGACTCTGGGAGTAGCTGAGCATCTTGAATTAGAAAGCAATGGATTTCTTGATTCTGCTACAAATTCCCCTAGCTGCAAGCCTTCCAATCTTCTAAATATTCCTTTATATGTGCTTTAGAGTCCCAGCACCATCCCCTGAGCCTGCTTGGTCTGGTATTCTGTGTTGTTGGTGATGGAGCTCCTCACTGCATGTCCGCCTGATCTGACTTCTTAGATGTTTCGAACCCATGAGGTAGATGTTACTCTGCCCACAAATGAGAAAACAGAGGATCTGAGGTCTAAAGTTCACTTGCTATGGAGTCTAATGTGTAGCTAGTAAATGGAAAATTCAGGATTGAAACACAATTTGTATTTGAGCCATCAGTACTGTTGGTCTAACAAGATCATCCTGTATTACACTGGTAAAATGAGAGCAACTCGAGTTCACAGAAAAGGCATCCTCATTAGCTAAGCCATGTGTAAGAGGCCAAAAGCTTGATGACTTTCCATAGATTGGTAAGTATAGATAACTCTTGGGGTTTGTGAGGCTGATGCAGCAACATGAGGGTCAGGGCGGGGAGAGACTGGAGGCAGAAAGTCCAGGAAAGATATTGTAACTGCAATCCCTGTTGTTGTTAGCTACTTTGAGTCAGCCCTGGCTCATGGGACCCCATACACAGTGCAAAATGCTGAGCACTCCTACACTGTCTCCATTATCACTTGTGGATTGGGCCATTGTGATCCACAGAGTTTTCACTGACGGATGATTGGAAGCAGATTGCCAGGCATTTCTTTTTGATCTGTCTCAGTCTGGAGGAGCTCCACTGAAACCTGTTCAGCATCATAGCAGCACACAAACATCCACGGACAGAGTGGTAGTCCTGCATGAAGTGTATTGGCTGGGAATTGAACCTGGCTCTCCTGAATGGAAGAAGAGATATCTAGCACAGAATTACCAATTACTGATGAGGGAAGAAGTTTCCAAACCTTCTCAGTTCATGGTGCCCTTAGTGTTTCAGTAAAAATTTCCCCCCAGTGCTTTTTGCTGTTGTTATTGTCATTGTTGTTCGATGCTGTCAAGTCAGCTCTTACTCATAGTGACCCTGAATAGGGTTTTCCGAGGAGTGACTGGTGGGTTTGAATTGCCCACCGTATGGCTCAAACTGACTTTGTGGTCCAGTGCATTCTCCTGCAGTGTCACACCAGGACTGCTTGGTGCTCTTAGGCCGAAAGGAATACCTAAGAGTTCCAGTTATTCCTTACGAGTTCTGAACATCTTAATAAGTCTCTATGTCCACACAACTGAGTGATCGTTGGCAAAAAAATGATATACATAAATGGAAAGAAAAAGTGATGTTTTTATTGTATTTTAAAATCATCACAATTGCTTACTAATGAGGTATGAGTACCTGTTGGGTACTGTACAGCTTCTGAAGCCTTGGAATCAAAGTGGGCACCACCACCTAAGTTTCTATTCTATATTAACTTCCTTGTGGTGCTGCTTACAATTACACTGACTACTGACATGTGCTCTAGAGGATAACAAGGTAACGGTTCACACACACCAGTTGCTCTGTGGGAGAAAGATGAGGCTTTCTTCTGCAAAGATTTACAGCTTCAGAAACCCTACACAGAGTTGCCATGAGTTGGAACCGACTCTATGGCACTCAACAGCAACAACAAATATTGAACTATGAATTATCCTGGGTGTTTAACAGATATTAAATATTCTGTTTCCCTTGAGAATTTAAAATATTTTACAGTACTGTTGTGAATTCACTGTGGCACACTGGGGTGTCTCAGCATACAGTTTGGGAACCATAAGACTACACATATTATCTTCAGAATATGGAACTGAGATACTCCTTTGCCACTAAATTTTTCTGAAAGCCATATTAATGCTTATGATATAACCTCCTGTGTGACAATTCCAAAAGGAAAGTTGTTCCCCTTTCTTGAAGTTGTATCCTATTTATCTATAAATCAATAAGAACAAGGGCAGAGTGCTAACACAGCCTTGTTAGTTGGGTAGAGGAGAAGTGGAAAAGAGTCTGACACAAGCCTGGTCTTCAGCCACACAAGGTGTGTGAGAGCACACAAGGTGAAACCAAGAGGAAACAAGTATGCAAGATGCAATAGTGAATAGGGGGACCCAAGATGAAGAAATGAGTACTGAGATTGTGAAGGCTGGGAACTGACAGAACCATTAACTAAAGTGGCTAAGCCCTGGGGTATTTTCTGCTATAATCACATGCGTCCTACCAGAAGGCAATTCAATGAAGGAAGTGCTGAAATGTTGAGAAGGAATTCGACACCCAGTTCTGTCACTACATTCCTTTGGTTGCTCTCCTCTGTTTCCATAACTGGATGCCATTCTTGGTGAGTGAGAAAAAGTGTGAGGATTAGTGAGCAGATCTGCTTTTGGAATGCTGCAGAACTCTGAAGCAATAGAAATGTTATGTTTCAAATGACAGTGGCCAGTAGAACCAGTTGACTTCAAATTGGTTTAACTTTCTCTGCATGACGTCAATTAGGCAAATCTTCCAGGTTAGCTGAGACTCTGAAGCAATCAATTCCCAGGGCACTTGGGTGTGTTTTTGCATCATACCTATGATGACTGATCCAGGCAATCAGCGGTAGAACCCACAGCATCACTCAGAGGTATGATGTGTCCTTATTGGTCAACTCTTTAAGCATGAAGAAATACATTGTGATGAGGGAAAGCTGTTAGTTTGGCTATCTCCTTCACGCCTTGTTGATAATCAGAGATACTTCCTTGAGGAAATCCTAGGCTTGGAAATTTTGCACTTGTCATCATCAAATTGAAGGGCCCAAATTATCTTTGTAATGTGTGGCCATCTCACGTTCCTCCTGAATCCCCTGGTATAGATGGTCTGTTACATGGAAAGTAGTTACAATGATTAATTCATACAGCAGAAAGCATCACTTTGTTGAGAGTGGGTGGGAGTGGGGCTGGGGAACAGTGATTTGTCCTTTTTCAACTTAGATGATCAGTTGCTATTATTTTTGCTCATTTCTGTTGAGTTGGCTTTGGTTCATGGCAACCTTATGTATAACAGTGAAACATTGCTGGTCCTATGCCATCTTCATGATCATGGGTATGTTTGATTCCATTGTTGTAGCTATAGGTAGAATACAGGGCATAGTTAAATGTGAATGGTCTTTGATAGCCTGGATATTGTGCTTAAATACCAACTGTTCCATTGATTGTTTATAGAATTTTGGGTAAAACATTCAGTCTTTATGTGCTGTAGTTTCTTCATACTAAAATGGGATGATATTTCTAGTATCTATCTCATAGGGCTATGTGGGGATGGGATGGAACACTACCTACAGAGACATCATACACTCTATGAACAGAACCTGGCACAATAAAGACATTCAGTACTTGCTAAACTGACTTTATTACTTCTTCTATATAGATTATAAGCTCCTTTGAATTAAGAAGCCCGTTTTTCTTCTAAGCCTTTCTGTCTTTAGAACAATGCTGGACACAGAAAATTGGTGCTTCATAAATAATCTGTTGATTCATGAGTTATAAAAACACTGCCCACTGGATAGTCCAAGTATTTCTGAAAGCTGCAAAAACTTTTGGAGCACCAAGCCATAAAACTAAGGCACCAAGATGACAGTCCTCAGTTACTTCGATTACAGATGCTTATATCTCACTTGCTCTACAACCACTCTAGATTATTGTATTTTAACAAATTGTGTCTTTACTCAGATTCTTTCATTGTTTCATAGGGATATTTTTCAGAGCTAAAGTTTGAGGTAAAGGCCCCTTACTGTGTTAAACGTGCAGATATGACAACATCTGGAGACTTTTGGAGTCAGGCAAGAAAGGTCAGCAAATGAAGGGTGGCCTGCACATGCTTCTAGACAGCACTGTTGGGGAGGTCCATCCCATCTAAAAGTATTTAAATGCAAAATTTTAGACATTATGGTAAACACCACAACAAACAATGTCTGTGGTTTGAATTTGGCTATACCACCTGCTCCCAGCTTCTGGAAAGAGCGTGTAAAACTTGCCATGGTGTAATATATGAGTAGCTCAGAATTCTACAGTGAGAACTAAAGTGATATGACTACTCTTGTTATCTCTTTGGTCTTCATTAAAATTATAATGAATGCGTAATTATATCCTCTTTGAATTAGTCAGGACAATAGTGTTTTCTATGCAGTGCAGATACCTACACACTCAGACACCAGGAATTTACTCCACGGCAACACTGAAACAATTCCACTTATTCATTCATCTGTCTATTGCGTGCTTACTGAATACCTGGAGTCTGATTTAGTTGAAAGTGACTCTCTTTTATCAGGACTTTTAAAGTGTCTTGTTAAGTGCTGTTGAGTCGATTCTGACTCATAATGACTCTGTATAAGGTTTCTAAAGAGCAGTGGGTGGGTTTGAACCTTTGACCTTTTACTTAGTAGAACAGTGTTTATCCTACAGTGCCACATAAGCTGAGTACCTATTGTTATTGTTAAGTGCCTACTTGGGTGGATGAAGGTAGATTACATGAAGAAGGGACCATTCAGAGTGGGTTTGAAGGATGGGATTATATTGTAGAAGAGGGACAACAATGCAGGGGTAATGAGGGGGAAAGGCACAGAGGTAAGCAAATGTTGGGGCTGAGTGTCAGGAGACACCAATCAGTTCTGTGCTTCTGGAATTTACGGCTCATGTGAGGATAAGTGGGGAATGAAGCACAAGAAAAGAAGACACAGTTGTTGTTGTTAGGTGCCCTTGAGTTGGTTCCAAAAGAGAATGAAATGCACAACGTAACGAAACACTCTACAGTCCTGTGACATCCTCACAATTGTTGTTATGTTCGAGGTCATTGCAGCTGCCACTGTGCCAATCATTTGCTTGGGGGATCTTCCTCTCTTTTGATGACCCTCCATTTACCAAGCATGATGACCTTCTCCAGGACTTGGTCTCTCCTGACAACATATACAAAGTACAAGAGATGAAGTCTTGCCATCTTGGCTTCTAAGGAGCATTCTGGCTTCATTCCCTCCAAGACTGAGGTGTTTATTCTGACAGTCCATGGTGCTTTCAATAATCTTCTTCAACACCATAATTCAAATGTATCAATTACTCATTGTTTAACTTCTACATGCATATGAGGCTATTGAAAAATACCATAGCTTGGGTCAGGTGCACCTTATTCCTCAAGCTGACATTTTTTTCTATTGAGCACTTTAAAGAGATTTTTTGCACCAGATTTGCCTAATGCAATAGTTTGATTTCTTGATTGCTACTTCCATTAGAACTGATTGTGAATCCAAGCAAAATGAAACCTTTGACAATTTCAATCTTTTCTTCATTTATCATGATATTATTTATTGGTTCACATGTGAGGATTTTTGTTTTCCATACTGAAGGTTGTAGTTTTTGATCTTCAACAGTAAGTATTTCAATTTCTCTTTGCTTCCAGCAAGCAAGGTTGTTAATAAGTCTTCTTCTAATCCTCATGCCACATTCTTCTTTATATATAATCTAGCTTCAGAGATTATTTGCTCAGCATACAGACTGAATAAGTATGGTAAAAGGATACAACCCCGGTACATGTACCTTTCCTGATTTTAAACAATTTAGTGTCCCTTTGGAGTCCTGGTGTGGCACTGTGGGTTAATGCGTCAGACTGCAAAGTTGTTTGAACTGCAAGGTTCAAACTCACCATCTGCTCCTTGGAAACCCTATACAGAGTTGCTATGGGTCTGATCGACTCGACAGCACTTAACAACACAACAACAGTGTCCCCTTGTTCTGTTTGAATGGCTGTCTCATGGTCTATTTACAGGTTCCTCATGAGCACAATTGAGTGTTCTGGAGTTCCCATTCTTTACAGTATCATCTATAGTCAAAACCCCTTGTATAGTCAATAATGCACAAGTAAACATATTTCCAGTATTTTCTGCTTTATCCATCTGATGTGAGCAATGATAGTTCTCATTTCATGATCCATCTGATGGCAGCAAAATTCCATATCCTCTTCTGAATCCAGCTTGAATTTCTGGCAGCACCCTTTCATTGGGCTGCTGCAACCATTTTTGGATTATTTTCAGCCAAATATCACTTGAATGTGGTATTAATGACATTGTCCCCTGATTTCCACATTCTGCCGAGTTACCTTTGTTGGGAATGGGCACAAATATGGATCTCTTCCAAATGGTTGGCCAGGTACCTGTTTTCCAAATTTCCTTGGCATAGATGAGTGAGTGCTGCATCAATTTGTTGAAAGACTTCAATTTGTATTCTGTTAATTCCTGGAACCTGATTTTTCACTAAAGTCTTCAGTGCAGCTTGGATTTCTTCCTTCAATACCATTGGTTCTTGATCATATGCTGCCTCTTGAAATGGCTGATCATCAACCAACTCTTTTTGGCACAACTCTGTGTATTCCTTCCATCTTCTTTTGATGCTTTCTACATCATTCAGTATTTTGCCCATAAAATTCTTCAATATTGCAAGTTGAGGCTTAATTGTTTTCCTTCAGTTCTTTCAGCTTGAGAAATCTGAGCATGTTCTTCCCTTATGGTTTTCTGACTCCAGGTCTTTACACATTTCATTTTAATACTTTACTTTGTATTTTTTAGTTGACTTTGAAATTTTCTGACACATAAACAGGAATAGCAAGAGTTATGGGAGAAGCCTATGTAAAATTCTTGCTTTTCTACAAAGTGGTGTTCTCCTCTACAAAGTGGGAATAAGATGAACACATACCTTTAGAATTGTCCTGAGAAGTAATAGTAACCATTCATTATTGAGAAAAGATCATGTGTCACATACTAGGATACATGTTTCTGTGTACTATCATTATATCATGACAACAACCTTGTGGTGAAGGTATATGAGGGGGCTTCAAAAAGTCTATGGAAAAATGGAGTGAAAAGAGAATGAAATGTTTCCATGAACTTTTTTCTAGCCCTCTCTTACAGCCCCCTCATGTCCAATGTATATGAGAAAAAAAAAAGTCATTTTTTTGATATCTCAGAGATAAAAAGAGGCAGAGCAGGGATAATGAGGTAAGGCCTAGTGTAAAATTTGCTTGAGATAAGGAATGTGAACCCTTAGTCCAGTGCTTGTTCCTTACAAAAATGTTACCTCTTATTACTGACAAGGAGCCCTTGAGGCACAATGGTTGAATTCTCGACAGCTAACCTCAAGGCCTGAATTTCGAAACCCTTAACTGCTCTGTGGAAGTCGGTTTCTGTAAAGATTGTTGTTGTTGAGTACCAGTGAGTCTGTTCTCATGAGGCATTGCCACCCTGTATAGGGTTTCTGAGGAGTGGCTGTGAGTTTGAACTGCTGACCTGCTGACTACTAAGTCAGCTCTGACTCAGGGTCACTTCATGTACAACAGAACAAAATATTATCTGGCCCTGCATCATGTTCATGATTGTTGCCATATTTGAACCCATGTTGTGACTATTGTATATTACCTTCAACCAAGGGGTTCAGTTTTCAGCACTATATTGGACAGTAGTCTATTTTGATACACAGGGTTTTCATTGGCTAATTTTTCAAAGTAGTTTTCCAGGTCTTTCTTTCTAATCTGCAAGGCCCACTGAAACTTGTCCATCATGGATGACCCTGCTGGTATACTTGAAATACTAGTGGCATCGCTTCCAGCATCAGAGCAACACACGTCATCATAGTACAATAAACGGACAGATGGCTGATAGATTAATGATACTATCATTACTAGTTCTGTAACCTTGCCTGATGTGGCACTGTGGGTTAATGCGCTGGATAGCAAAGCTGGTTTGAACTGCAAAGCTGGTGGTTCAAGCTCCCTAGCTGCTCCTTGGAAACCCTGTACAGGGTTGCTATGAGTTGGAACCAACTTCACAGCACTTAACAACAGTTTGACTGGGGGAATCACTTTAGGTTTCACAGATGAGGTGGACATTGCAATCAGCCTTGAGAGTGGGTAGGCTTTGGACAGGTGGAAACAGGTCAGAAGGACCTTCTGGACTGTGGGTATAGCAGGAGGTAACTCTCAGTGGTGGGCTGGGTTGCCTTGGTAAGAATAGAAAGAGCCCACAAGGATGAATCTTAGGCTCTAAGGGAAGGGGTCATCTGGCAATACAGTAAAATGGGTTGGCCATCTGAAGGTAGGCAGTATGTTAGCATTCTAGTTTCCAAATATGGGAAGTGAGGAGATTGAGATTTTGCTTCACTGCCTGGTTAGTGAGCCAAACTGCTTGCTTTCCTCTGGGTTGTTGTTGTTAAGTGCCATCGAGTCGGTTCCGACCCATAGCGACCTTGTACAGGGTTTCCGAGGGTGTAAATCGAGTCCTTGAAATCTGAGTCCACGCAGGCAGATTCCCAGCTCCAGTGGTGATGCATGATGCTCCAGGCCAGAGGAAGAACTGAGCCTTGTAGAGATATGAAGTTTCCACCCAAAGGTTTAGCTTTCATTCTAGACCCACTCCTCAATAAGGATAGGTTGTCATTGGGAGCTAGTAGGCATTCAGAGGTGAGAGAAGAAAGGGAAACTGAATAGTAGAAGCCCTCTGCAAGTCATGTGGCATCCTGCAGAGCTGCTCCTGTTCCCCCTACCCTGGTGATACTTCCTTTTAAGATCGAAAAGGGCATGGCTGACTTAACTATCTTCAGGGACAGACAAACCTGGGTGAAAATGAGGGGCTTCTTGAGAGGAAATGAAAGGAGACAGAACTGTGATTTTTTTTTTTTTTTTTTTCCTTTAAGGTTTTTAAAGTGAGACACTGGAAAGACTCATCATGAAATAGAAAGATGGGGCTGAAAGTGTGATGTAAATGCAGGCATTTGGAATTCTTGCTGGAGAAGACACAGAGGTGAATAGGGGCTCTCCACAATTACCTTGCTTGAGTCTGTGGCAAGCATGCTGGCTGCTAAGAGATGAAAGGGCACAGAAATAGAAACCAGATAACCTGAGGGTTAGTGTCTCCCAGAGGGCAGTGCTGATTATAGAGTGGAAAAAACAACAACAACTTGTTAGACAGTAATGGATTACAAGTGAGGATATTTCCCCATCTCAGCTCTTTTGATGATACTGAGAAGAAAGTCTAAGATTTGGGTTGGTGTGTCTTTAATACCTCTCCATCACTTGTAGGCCTTTTATTTTAGCAGACAGCAGCCCTCACGTTCAGGGCTTTGAGCGGGCAAAACTAGTTGCCATTGAGTCAGTTCCAACTCCTGTGACCCCATGTGTGTCAGAGTAGAACTGTGCTCCATAGGGTTTTCAGTAGCTAGGCCTTTCTTTCAAGGCACCTATGGGAGGACTTGAGCCTCCAAATTTTGGGTTAGTAGTCTAATGTCATAACCATTTACAACACCCAGGGACTCCAGTTAGCAGGCAACAACATCTATTTCAGTAGTTCTCAATATTTCAATGAAATCTTTCAACAAAGTGAAGTGGCACTCAAGGCACTCACTCATCTATGCCAGGAAATTTGGAAGTTAACTACCTGGCCAACTGACTGGAAGAGTTCCGTGTTTGTGCCCATTCCAGAGAGAGGTGATCCAATGAAATGCAGAAATCATTGGACAATATCACTGATATCCCATGCATGTAAAGTTTTACTAAAGGTAATACAGAAATGGCTGCAAGCATACATTGACAGAGGTTCAAATCAGAACTGCTTTCTGAAGAGGATGTGTGACGAGGGATATCATCAGATGAATCTTGGCTGAAAGCAGAGAGTACCAGAAAGATGTTTCCTTGTGCTTTATTGACTATGCAAAGGCTTTCCATTGTGTAGATCATGGCAAGATATAGATAGCATTGTGAAGTATGAGTATTGCAGAATACTTAGTTGTATTCATGAGAAACCTGTACATGGACCAAGAGGCAGTTGTTTTAACAGAACAAGAGGATACCAAATGGTTTAAAATTAGGAAAGGTGTTTGTCAGGGTTGTACTATTTCACCATACTTTTTCATTCTGTATGCTGAACAAATAAACAGGAAAAGCTGGATTATCTGAAGAAAAATGTGGCATGAGGATTCGAGGAAAGCTCATTAACAACTTGTGATATGCAGATGATACAGCCTTGCTTGTGGGAAGCCAAGAGGACTTAAAATATTTATTGATGAATATCAGAGACCACAGCCTTCAATATGTGTTACACCTCAATGTAAAGAAAACAAAAACTACTGGACCAATAAACAACATCCATATAAATGGGAAAATATGGAAGTTGTCAATGACTTCTTTTTGCTGAATCATTTTGCTGAATCATCAACACTCATGGAAGCAGCAGCCAGGAAATCAAATGACATATTGCATTGGGCAAATCTGCTGCAGAAAGTGTTGAAGAGCAAAGATGTCAGTTTGAGGACTAAGGTGCACCTGATGCAAGCCATGGTATTTCCAATAACCTCACATGCATGTGAAAGTTGGATAGTGAATAAGGAAGACTGTAGAAAAATGGATGCATTTGAGTTATGGTGTTGGGGGGAGAATATTGAAAGTGCCATGGAATGAAAGTACCCTGGGCTGCCAATAGCCCAAAAAGATCAGTGTTGGAAGAAGTACAGCCATAGTCCTCTTTGGAGGCCAGGATGGCCAGACTTTGTCTTCTGTACTTCTGACATATTGTCAGGAGGGACCAGACACTGGAGAACGATACCATGTTTGGTAAAGTGGAGAGTTGGAGAAAAAGAGGAAAACCCCCCAACAAGATGGATTGGCATAGTGTCAGCATCAGTGGGCTCAAATGTCCTAACAATTGTGAGGTTGGCCCAGGATCAGGCAGTATTTCGTTCTGTTGTGTATAGGGTCGCTAGGAGTCGGTACCGACTCTATGGCACCTAACAATAACAACCTTGGCTGTACACTGCTGTCATCTAAGGACAACCTGGGTCCTCTTGCCTCCCCCAGGGATTCTAGTTAACTGAACTGTGGTGTGGATCCCACATTGGGGGCATTTTAAATGCTCTCCAGGACACACTGTCTAGTTAGAACTGTTTTCTTTTTATTGTTTTGTACATATTGATTTTCTATTTATGGGCGAGTTGTACTGGTTTTCAATTTAAGACAATGTAGTATAATTTCCTATTAAATCCAATTGATTTGAATAACGACAGTAAGTAGCCATTAAATAAGAATAATAATTAAATAGTTCAGGTGGTATTTGGATTTGGCAAAACAAAATATGCATTGATTGGTGTCTATGGATAGTGTAAACAATTAAGCCGCTACTGAACAAAGAGTGGGCAGTTCAAATCTACCAGAGGTACCTTCAAAGACTGACCTGGATATCTGCTTCCAAAAGGTCACAGCCTTGTGTACTTTGGAATACAGCTCTACACTAAAACACGTGTCGTCTCCAAGAGTTAAAATCAAGTTGACAGCAACTGGTTTGATTTTTGATTTTAGAATTTAGGAAACTCTCTTCTGGTCCCTGAATTAGGGCTACAATTTCTGACACTTACAAGAGGCCCAATTTCCTTAACAGTAATTTGAGAATACTTTTCCCACTCATTTTACTCTATGGAGTTGCCCTAGGAAACAAATGATTGAATTTCATCAAGTTTGATTTACTAAGCAAATCTGAGGGAAAAAATACAGTGGAGATGATCCATGCTTCAGGAATAGCTGATTGGCAAATTTACAAGGGACTGACTCTGAGATATTTTACATTAGGCAAAGATTTTGGAACAATTGATTTCCAAGTTACTTTCCTTTCCTCTCCCTGTTATGATTCTCTGGTCTTCCACTGATGGTACTATGACCTCCAGTATTGTTTACTTACTCTAGTTGCAGTTAACCAAAGACCAACTCAAGATCCCACTAATGCATCCAAGAGCTGAATGCTAGAGCACAAATTGGGCATCGTATATTATGGCCTCTTTATCAGGAACAGGAAGAGCTCTGGTAGCGTAGTGGTTACGAGTCGGGCTGCTAATCTCAAGGTCAGCAGATCAAAACTATGAGCTGTTCGACAGGAGAAAGAGGGTTTCTGCTCCCGTAATGATTTACAGCCTCAGAAACCCTCTGCAGGGTTGCTATGAGTCTGAACTGACTCCACGGCACATAACCACTAACATCACCACCAGTCAGGAACAAGAGTCCCTGGATGGTGCAAACAGTTAACATGCTCAGGTGCTAACTGAACAGTTGATGGTTGGAGTTCACCCTAACGTGTCTTGGAAGAAAGGCTTGGTGATCTGCTTCTGAAAAATATATCTCTATAACCCTATGGTTGTTGTTGTTATTGGGTTCCATCCAGTTAGTTCTGACTCATAGCGACTCTGTGAACAACAGAACAAAACACTGCCCAGTCCTGTGCCATCCTCACAATTGTTGTTATGCTTGAACCCTTGATGCTGCCACTGTGTTAATCCATTTCACTGGGAGTTTTCCTCTGTTCTACTGACTGTCTACTTTACCAAGCATGTGGGCCTTCTTCTTGGACTGGCCCCTCTTAACAAAATGTGAAAGTATGAGAGACAGTTGTGCCATCTTGGCTTCTAAGGAGCATTCTGGATAACCCTATGGAACATAGTTCTATTCTAACAAACCTCTGAGTCAATTGATTCAATTGGTAATCAGGAGCCTTTAATTGTTGTATTGCATGGGTTATTCAGAAGTACTGAATTCTAGTCCTAGTTCTGAGCTTATGAGCTGAGTCCTTTTTCCAATGGCCCACTTTCTTCACTGGGAAAATGAGAGGCTTGGACCAGTTTCACATCAGACACCAACATAAATGCGTTCAGCAACAAGGAAGTGAACCAGATATAAGGATCTGCTGAGGGAATAGGCAGTGGTTGGCCCTGTGTTGTCAGATGCTGTCAAGTTGGTTCTGTCTCATAGCAACAGAACATTCTGCACAACAGAATGAAACACGGTCTGGTCCTGCACCATCCTCACAATAATTGTGTTTCAGTCCATTGCTCCAGCCACTGCATCAATCCATCACATCAATGATCTTCCTCTATTTTGCTGGCTCTACCACTTTACCAAGCATGATGTCCTTCTCTAGGGACTGGCCCCTCCTAAAAACATGTCCAAAGCATGAGAGACAAAGTCTGGCCATCCTGAAGCATTCTGACTGTGCTTCTTCCAACATAGATTTGTTTATTCTTCTGGTAGTCCATGGTACTTTCAATATTCTCCTCTAACACCATAGCTCAGATGTATCAATTCTTCTATGGTCTTCCTTATTCACTGTCCAACTTTCACATGTATATGAGGTTATTGAAAATGCCATGGCTTGGGTAAGGAGTATCTTACTCATGAAATGGACATCTTTGTTCTTGAACACTTTCAAGAGGCCTTGTGCAGCAGATTTGCCTAATGCACTACTTCTTTTGATTTCTTGATTGCTGTCTCCATGAGCATTGATTGTGGATCCAAGCAAAATGAAGTCTTTGACAACTTCAATCTTTTCTGCATTTATCTTGATGTTATTTATGGGTCCAATGATGAGGATTTTTGTTTTTTTTTTTACATTGATGTGCAATCCATACTGAAGGCTGTGGTCTTTGATCTATATCAGCAAGTATTTTAAGTTCTCTTCACTCTCAGCAAGCAAGATTGTATCATTTGCACATCACAGTTTATTAATGAATCTTCCTCTACTTCTGATGACACATTCTTCTTCATGTAATTCATCTTTGTGGATTATCTGCTTAACAAACAGATTGAATATGTATGGTGAAAGGATACAAACTGGAATGTACATCCCCACAATAAAAGTGTTCAGGTTCATTTTTTAAAACCACAGTGTTGACCAAACAACACTTCTGCAAGGTGACAATTTGTGACTCTGAGATATGGTGGTTTCCAAAATACATTTCAATTCCAAAAATCATTTAAAAATAGTGAAATAAATTTGAAGCTTCTGCTAGGAGTTCTTTGTTATGACTTCTGTACTCAATAATACCCGGGGAGTTCCCTGATGAAAACTAGCATTGATAACAAGAGCTAATGTTTATAATAAGACCTAACAATTATATATGTATATATATTTGTTGTTGTTGTTGTTAAGTGCTGTCGAGTCGGTTCCGACCCATAGCGACCCTGTACAGGGTTTCCGAAGGTGTAAATCTTTACGGGAGCAGAAAGGCTCATCTTTCTCCCGCAGAACGGCTGGTAGTTTCGAACCACTGACCTTGCCGTTCGCAGCCTGATTCGTAACCACTACGCTACCAGAGTGCGCTCTCTCTCTCTTTCTCTCTCTCTCTCTCTCTCTCTCTCTCTCTCTCTATATATATATACACACACACACACATAAACCTAGCATTTGCATGTTCAGTTCCTTAAAATCATTATCTTGTTTAATCCTTGACACATCCTTGTGAGGTTAACACTCTTATGGCTGCCTCATAACAAATGAGGAAATAGAGACTTAGAGGATTTCATTAGTTTGTATAAGATCACTAGAGCTGTGCTGCTCAGTAGAAATATACTATGAGCCATGCATTTAATTTGGAATATTCTAGATGCTGTCAAGGAGCCCTATTTGCACTGTAGGACAAGCACAGGATTTCTAGTTGTAAGGTAAGCAGTTCATATTCACCAGCAGAGCCTTAGGAGAAATATGAGGATTTCTGCTCACAGATTTACAGCCTCAAAAACCCTATATAAGTTTGATACCAGTTGTAATCACTGCCAGATAGCACTAGAATATTGAATATTGAAACACTACAATTAATACTACAATATAGTTAGATATAGTGGTTAAAGATGAGCTCTTCAAGTTGTAAGCCACTCAATGTACAACTGGGGATGAACTGGCTCCTCAGAGTAGAGTTTACCATGATGACATGAATAGAGTAAAGCTTTCAGGATCTTCATTTGTGGATAGGGCACAATACAAAATGAAGAGAAACATCCATTAATAATGGGAACATAGAATGTGCAAAGTAAGAATCTAGGAAAATTGGAAATTGTCAAACATGAAATGGAAAGATCAATATCCTAGGCATTACTGAGCTGAAATAGACTGATATTGGTCATTTCAAATCTGCCAATCATATGGTTTACTATGCCAGGAATGAAAAATTGAGGAAGGATCACATTCATCCTCAAAAGGAACATTTTAGGATCTATCTTGAAGAATAATGCCGTCTGTGGTAGGATAATATCTATACGCTTACAAGGTAGACTAGTTAACACCTCTGTTATTCAAATTTATGTACCAATCACAAGCTAATGATGATGAAATTGAAGAATTCTACATATTTCTTCAGTCTGAAATTAATCAAGTATGCAATCAAGATGCATTGATAATTACTGGTGATTGGAATGCAAAAGATGGAAACAAAGAGGAAGGATCTATAGTTGAAAATTATGGTCTTGGTGATACAAATGATGCTGTAGATAACACAATAGAATTTTGCAAGATCAAGGACTTATCCATTGCAAATACCATTTTTAGACAACATAAAAGATGAATATACACTTGGACCTCACCAACTGAATTCACAGAAATCAAATTGACTACCTCTCTGGGCAGAGACAGTGGGAAAAGCTCCACATCATCAACCAAAACAAGACTAGGGGCAGCCTGTGTGTAAAATAGACCATCAATAGCTCTTATGCAAGTTCAGGCTGAAACTGAAGAAAATTAAAACAAGTCCTCGACAGCCAAGATATGACCTTGAACATATCCCACCTCAATTTGCAGATCGTCTCAATAACACATCTGATGCGCTAGACACTAATGAATGAAAACCAGAAGAATTGCGGGATGACATCAAGAAGAAAGCAACATGTCATTTAGAAAGCAAGAAAGAAGGAAAAGACTAAAATGGATGTCAGAAAAGACTCTGACATTTGCTCTTAACCATAGAGATGCTAAAGCAAGTGGAAGAACTGAGAAGTAAAAACAGCTGAACAGAATATTTCAAAGGGAAGCTCAAGAAAACAAAGTCAAATATTATAATGAAATGTGCAAAGACCTGGAGTTAGAGAATCAGAAAGGAAGAACATGCTCAGCATTTCTTATGCTAAAAGAACTGAAGAAAAATTCAAGCCTCAACTTGCTTTATTGAAGGATTCTATGTGGCGTTGTAGGACAAGCACTGGACTGCAGACCACAAGTCAGCAGTTCAAACCCACCAGCTGCTCCTCGGAAACTCTGTACAAGGCAGCTATCAGTTGGAAATGACTCTATAGCACTTAACAACAATTGGCAAAATATTGAATGATGTAGAAAGCATCAGAAGAAGATGGAAGGAATACACAGTCTCTGAGCCAGAAAGAAGTGATTGATGTTCAAACATTTTAAGAGGTAGCATATGATCAAGAGCCAATGGTACTGAAGGAAAAAGTTCAAGTCACGGTGAAGTCATTGACAAAGAACAAGGCTCTGGGAACTGATGGAATACAAATAGAAACTTTTCAACAAACGGATGCAGCACTGTAAGCACTCATTCTTCTATGCCAAGAAATCTGGAAGAAAGCTAACTACCTGACCAATTTATTGGAAGACATCAATAGTTGTTCCATTCCAAAGGGAGGTGGCCCAATGGAATGCGAAAATCATCAGACAGTATCATTAATCTCACATGTAAGTAAGATTTTTCTAAAGATAATTCAAAAATAGAAGCAACAGTACATTGACAGTGAACTGCCAGACAGTCAAGCCAGATAGAGTTGAGGATGTGGAATGAGAAATATCATTGCTGACATCAGATAAATATTGGCTGAAGGCAAGGAACACCAGAAAGATGATTGCCTGGGACTTATTGACTATGCAAAGGTTTTTGACTGTGTGGACCATGACAAGCTATGGACAGCACTGAGAAGAATGGATATTCCAGAACCCTTCATTGTGTTTATGAGAAACCTGTACATAGACCAAGAGGCTGTCAGTCATCCAAATAGAACAAAGAGTCACCAAATGGTTTAAAATCAGGAAAGATATGCACCAGGGTTGTATTCTTTTACTATGTTGTTGTTAGGTGCCATCGAGTTGACACCAACTCATATCAACTCTATGCACAACAGAAGGAAACACTACCCAGTCCCACGCCACCCTCACTATCATTGCTAAGCCTGAGTCCATTGCTGCTACCACTGTGCCAATCCATCTCATCGGAGGTCTTCCTCTTTTTATTTGGCCACCCTCTTTATCAAACATGACATCTTTCTCCAGGGATATCAATCTATGTACTGAGCAAATAATCTGAGATATTGAATTAGATGAAGAAGAACGTGGCATCAGGATTGGAGCGAGACTCATCAACAATCTTGCTTGCTGAAATTAATGAGGACTTAAAATACTTACTGAGGAAAATCAAAGACCACAGCCTTCAATATAAGTTGCACCTCAATGTAAAGAAAACAAAAATCTTCACCAATGGTCCAATAAGTAACATCATGATAAATGGAGAAAAGATTGAAGTTGTCAACCCCTTCATTTTGCTTAGATCCACTATTTGTTGTTGTTGTTGTTGTTGTTATGTGCTGTGGAGATCCACTGTTAACACTCATAAAAGCAGCAGTCAAGAAATCAAATGATATATTGCTTTAGACAAATCTGCTGCACAAGACCACTTTAAAGAGTTCAAGGGCAAAAATGTCAGTGTGGGGATTAAGGTGGGACTGATCCAAGCCTGGGTATTTTTAGTAGTCTCATATGTGTGTGAAAGTTGAAAAACGAATAAGGAAGACAGTTGTAGAATTGATGCATCAGAGTTATCGTGTTGTAGAATAATATTAAAAGTACCATGGACCAATCTGTGTTGGGAGAAGTATAGCCAGAATGTTTCTTAGAAGCCAGAATGACAAGACTTCGTCTCTCATACTTCACACATACTATCAGGAGAGACCAGTCCCTGGAAAAGCACATCATACTTGGTTAAGTAGAGGGTCAGCAAAAAGGATGAAGACACCCAATGAAATGGATTGGTACAGTGGCAGCAGCAAAAGGATGAAGCCTAACAATGATTGTGAGGATGGTTCAGACAGGATAGTGTTTCATTATGCTGAACGTAAGGTAGCTATGAATCAGAATCGACTTGGTGACATTTAACAACAGCAACAACAGTGAATTGGAATTGATTCAATGGCAGTGAGTTTGGATATTTTGACATGCTTAAATTTCTTTTTAATTATCTTATTTCCCTGACTAGAACAATATTGAATAGAGTACAATATTCCAGTAGAATATTGACTAGAGGTGGAGCAGACATCATCATTCTTTTCCTCATCTGATAGGGAAAGCATCTTTGACCTTTAAGTATGTTAACTCTGGGTTTTTCTTGGACATCTTTCATCAGGTTGAGGAAGTTCCCTTCTATTCCTAGTATGTTGAGTGTTTTTATTTTGAAATGTTGTTGGATTTTGTCGAATTCTTATTCCGCATCTATTGAGATGATTGCATTTATTATACTATATTGATATGATGTATTCCATTAATTGATTTTCAAATATTAACCAACATCTTTTTCCTAAAATAAGTCCCACTTGATCTTTGCGTATAATTCTTTTTATATGTTTTTGGATTTAATGATTTAGTATTTTAATGAGGATTTTTGTATCCATATTCATAAGATATATTGGTCTGTAGTTTTTTTGTGATGTCTTGGTTCGGTGTTGGTATCAGGGTAATAGGAATGTGTTCCCTCCTTTTCTATTTTTAAAAGGAGATTGTGAATAATTGGTATTAATTCTCTTTTAAAAATTTGGTAGAATTTAAAAGTGAAACCATGTATGTCCAGACATCTTCTTGGTTACTTGTTTATTTTAATATTATTGCTAATTCAATCTCTATTCCATTTGTTTCTTTTTAGTTCAGTTTCCATCTTATTTAGATAAATACCTAAGAGCACAGTTGCTGGATCAAATGGTAAACTTCAGTTTTGTAAGAAATTGCTAGAAAGTTATCCAAAGTGGCTGTGCAATTTTGCAATCCAATCAGCAATCAATCACTGGGTTAATGCACCAGACTGCAAAGTCATTTGAACTGCAATATCGGTGGTTCAAGCTCACCAGCTGCTCCTTGGAAACTCTACATAAGGTTGCTATGGGTCAGAATTGACTCGATGGCACTTAACAACACAACCTGCAGCAATCAATAAGACTTCTTGCTGTGAAACACCCTTACTAGTATATGGTGTTGTCAGATACACAGACTTGATATATTCTAATATATTCCTGGTGTGGCACTGTAGGATCAGCACTGGACTGTGAACCACAAGTTTGGCAGTTCAAACTCACCAGCGGCTCCTTAGAAATCCTATACAAGGTCACTATGAGTTGGAACCGACACTACGACATTTAACAGAGATTCATATTTGTGTCCCCAAACAATAGTTTATGGGGATATCTTATTGTTGTTTTTACATAAGATATTGAACATTTTTTTCAAATGCCTATTTGCTCTCTATCTTCTTTGGTATGCCTTCTGTTTAGATCTGTTGCCCATTTTGTAATTGGGTTGCTTCTTTTCTTATTGTTGAGATTTAAGTGTATGAGGAGATTTCAAAAAATTTTGTGGGAACATAGAACTAAAAGATAATGGAAATTTCTCATGAATGCTCTAAAGACCTTCGTGTTTTTAGGAAGCCCTGGAGGTGCGTGTGTTAAAGTGTTCAGTTGCTAAAGTTGGAGGCTCAGACCTTATAAATTCCTTGGGAGAAAGCTGTGGCAGTCTGCTTTTGTAAAGATTTGCAACCTTGGAAACACTATATGGTAGTTCTACTCTGTTCTGTATGGCCACCATGAGCAAAAGTAGAGTAGAGAATGGGTTTCAGTTTTGTTTTTGTGTGTGTTGGATCCAAGTCCTGTATTACTATGTATTTTATAAATATTTTCTTCCAGTCTGTGGTTCATCTTTTAATTTTCTTAACAGTGTCTTTTGCAGAGCAGAAATTGTTAGTTTTAATAAAGTCCATCTTTTCTTTTTATGGAGTGCGTGTTTGGTGTTATATTCATCATTTGTTTACACATACAGTTTTGTAAGTTTTGCATAAGTCATAGTAATTTAAGATAGTTGGGTTTTATATCCCAACTCCCCCTCCTTCACACTTGTGTTAGGTGGGCTCTAGTGACCACTGGAATTTTGTGAAGTAGAGGTGAGGATAATTTTATCTAGTTCAGTGAAATACATTTGTATTTATATAAATATATTTACGTGGTTCCCAGTCACTTTCATGTTCAAATCATTAAATATTTCTAGGCTATCTCTGTGGAAGAATGCATCCAGGAATTTACCTACTGTTCCTGTGCCACACACAAGGTATAGCCAGGTAAGGTGTAGGTTCAGAGTTTGCATTTGATATGAATGTGTCCTCTAGTACTTGACTCTAGGAAGAATACATATAGTTGAAGAGAAAGTTTGAGATGAATGGAGCCAGAGGCAGAATGGCATAAATTTCTTCTAGGTCGCATATGAAAGAAACTTGAAAGAGGTTTCCCTAAATTTGTTAACAATCCTAAAATAGTACATGGTGTTTCAAAAATGAAACAGACTTTTGTAAACTAACATTTATAAAAAAGAAATTTCTACTCAGAAAAATTATGTAACCAAGATAATAATAAAGATTAGAAGTGGATCTAAAACACCTATTCAGTTTTGAGTAGAATTGAAACATTGGCAGATACTACAAAATGGTTGGGGAAAATCTACTGGTTTAGGAGACTCAGTATATGAATTACTAATAAAATAGCTTGACTAGTAAAAAAGTTTAAGCCTTTCTGAGTATTCTGATGCCAAATTTTGGTATAATTGTGGCTAATTTTTGTCAGCAAATAGCTTTTGAGGAAAAAGGAGGAAGTTCAATCCCACCATAGTATCCACTTCCCATTTTAGTTTTGATTCATTGTACAAATTTAGTCATAACTATCTGTTTTGTGCTTTAGTTATATAACACTGAAAAATAAGAACTTGTTTTTTTGGGGGGCCCTTCTCTTCATTTTATTTTTTAAAAGTTTTTATTGTGAATTGAGTGATAGTTTACATGGGAGAACATTGGTTTTACACTCATCATTTCATTGCAATGATTACAATCCCCTTCCTGCATCATCATTCAACTGTATTTGCTTCGGTTCCTTCTGTGGCTTTTTTGGGGGGTGGGGTGGGGGGTAGGAATGAGGATGTACACCAGAATACTCAGGGATATATATATAATCATTTAAACAACCAAAGGGTACATTCTGCAAGCCTACTTCCTGGCTGCCAGCACTCAATCTTTCTCTTTGAAAAGGGAGAATTTTTGACAAGGACTAATTTCAAAATGATAGTGGTTGATTGCTTCTCTTTTAACAAAATATTCTCAAATCCTTACTCACCCAGGGATAGAAAAATTTCAGAAAGAATAACTCCTTGAGTTTAAAGATAACTTTTCCTTAGAAAAAAATATTTTCTTTCTTTCTTTCTTTCTTTCTTTCTTTCTTTCTTTCTTTCTTTCTTTCTTTCTTTCTTTCTTTCTTTCTTTTTTTAATATTTAAGTTGCCTTAAAAGGATATAAAAATACAGGAAGATGTTATGTTTACAATAGAAGAGAAAAGAGGTGACAGTAATGTAGTGACATTGGAACTAAGAATGAGACTAATAAACAATAAATATGACACAGTCCTATACATGTTAGATGACTGGTCACCCAGTAAGGTTTTTAAGCTCTTTTGTTGTCAAAATAAACAGGGAAAATGTATCATTTATACGTCTTGCAATGTCCATGAGAAACCAACCAAATCCTTACAAGTGGAATTGTCTCTGATTCTGTGACTAGAAATAATGTGTCCCTGAGTTCTTACAAAGACTGCATTCTATTATATAATGTTTAAAGCATCTGGCCTCCTTCCAGGGCTCCCAAGGATTAGGTTTTCAGGTCTGGCTTTTCATAACTAAAACTCCTCATGTTTTAGTCATCTTCATGATTTCTTTCATATTTACTTGCTTTTTAAAGAAAGGTCTATTAACCTAATTTATCTTTATTGGTGATTATGTGCCATGGAGTTGGTTCCAACTTATAGCGACGATGCATAGGGTTTCTGAGACTGTAAATATTTACGGCAGCAGAAAGCCTCATCTTTCTCCTGTGGAACTGCTGGTAGTTTCGAACAGCTGACCTTGAGATTAGCAGCCTGATTCATAACCACTAAGCTACCAGAGCTCATTAAATATATCTTTATGTAGGTTTTAGGTTGAAAATATTTTTTTTATTGTAGTAAAATATATGTAACAAGAAATTGACCATTTTAACCACTTTTAAAGTGTATGATTTAGTATCATTAATGATATTCACTATGTTAGGCAATTATCATCACTGTTTCCAAAAGGTTTTCATTACTCCAAACAGAACTCACTACCTTTTGAGCAATCACTCCCTACTTCTAACCCTGGTAATCACTAATGAACTTTGGTGTCTATGCATTTGCTTATTATAAATATGTCATACAATAGTTGTCCATTTATGACTGGTTTATTTCACTTAATTTTTTTTCACAGTATTTTCTTATAGATTTTAATTTGATTCCATTTTAATCTTAATCTCATTTTAGTAAAGGTAGATAGGCTAATTATATCTATTTTGTTGTTTTTTGTTAAGTGCTGTGGAGTCGGTTTCGACTCATAGCGATCCTGTATAGGGCTTCCAAGGAGTGGCTGGTGAGATTCAACTGCTGATATTGTGGCTCAATTCGACCTTACAGTCTAGTACATTAACCCACAGTGCCACACTAGGACTCTATTTAATGCCCTTTAAATTAAAAGTCTATTACAATCTAAAATTGTCTTATGTAATAAAAGTACATATGAAGTATGTAGTAGTGTGCCACACCTTGGAAACACTATCTTTGGGAAATTACATCATTGAAAGCAAAACCCCCAAAACCCTAACATTTGAATATCTATGACCTCATTTAATCTTAATAATTATCTTGTGAAGTATTACTATGATCACCATCAGAGATGAGGAAACAGAGATTCCACAATAACTGAGCAAGGATGAAACTCAAGTCTTCTGATGAAAGTCAAGTTCTAGTTTTGGATGAGAAGGACTTTTTCCCAAACTGAACTTCAGATCCTCTTTGACCATTTGCCCTTTGCTTCCTGCCAGAATGCTTCCCTCTCTGCTGGGTTCATAGTGATGTCTACCTGTGGTCATTGAAGATGAGTCAGCTGGACATGAGGGAAGAAGTCTGTCAGGCATCTGTGGAGCCCAGAAGAGGAACTTCATCAACTGCCATGGACAGCTCTACCACTGTGCCCATTTTTGGGAAGTGTTTTGGTGGCTTGCCCCTCTCATTAGGCAGGGCCGCTTGTCATTGGGCCCCCTTCGCTAGTGGTGAAAAGTATCCTGTGAGATTTGGAATGGTTGCAGTTTGACACTTATTCTTGGCAAGCACTGTCATCATGATTTTTTTTTTTTTTTGAAATACCTTGAGTTGAGATTTGTTGCAGAGGATTATGGGAATATCCTGAGTCATTCCTGGAAGCAGCTATTGTAAATGGCATTTAAAAAAATCAATTTGTGTTAGTTGCTTGTGTATAGAAATGCAATTAACTTTTGTATATTGGCTTTGTTTTCCTGTGATTGTGCCAAATTTACTTATATGTTCTGATAGCTTTTTTTAACATTGTAGTTGCCTTAGGATTTTGTTTGCATGCCTTCATGACATAAGCAAATAAAGTTAGCTTTCTTTCAAATCTCTGCCTTTTAATTTATTTTACTTGTGTGGCACTGTGGGCTAATGCACTGGACTGCAAAATCTGTTTGAACTGCAAGGTTGGTGGTTCAAGCTCACCACTCCTTGGAAACCCTATACAGGGTCACTATGGGTCGGAACGGACTCAACAGCACTTAACAACAACAATGTACAATAGAATTAGGAAAGCAGATGCCTATCAGCCCAGTCCCAATTTTTGAAGAAAAGCATCCAGTCTTATCATTGTTGTTGTTGTCAAGTGCTGTTGAATTGATTCAGACTCATAGAGACATTGTATAGGGTTTCCAAGGAGCAGCTGGTGAGCATGAACTGCTGACCTTGCAGTTCAGATGGCTTTGCAGTCTGGTGCATTAACCCACAGGGCCATACCAGGATTCCTTTCATCATTAAGCAAGATAATATTTGGAGGGATTCATCAGGATCTAGCACAGATGGATTTACTGACCTTTATTCCTTTGGTTCATGGCATAGTGGGTTATGCATTGAGCTGCTAATGTCAGTAGTTCAAATCCACCAGCCGCTCCACAGGAGAAAGACGAGGCTTTCTGCTCCCGTACAGCCTTGGAAACCCTATACAGGGTTGCTTTGATTCAGAACGGACTCAACAACACATAACAGCAACAACAACAATGCTCCTTTTCAACTGAACTCTACTTTGTATCAGCGGAAGATCTTGGGCATGAGTAGATTTCTTCCTTTTCCCAGCACCTATTGTTTGTGTCAAAGTATGGCAAGGTTCAGGGCACAAGTGAGATTCTTGCACATTCTTCAGAAGCAGATGTTTTTTGCTACATTTCAGAGATGTGTATAGGCTAAGGGTGGGTTTTATGTTTTCCTTTCAGAGGCAACTATCATTGTCTTGTTCTCATATAAGGCCAAGAGATAAATAGACTTCTCCTGATGCTCCAGATCTTTTTCAAACCTTGACAAGCTCAGAACTTCTGCACCATGGAGTAAAGTCTCTCAGGTCTTCTGCCCTCACCTTATTCTTTCTCACAGGTACTCTGTAGGGGTTAGTGAAAATGAGCTATGAAGTGGGTATGGACTCCTCTTGTGTCTATATCTCCCAGGGTTCAAAACTGTCCACATTTAGCCTTTAATGAGTTAGTGAGCTTTTCAGTTGTTTTCTTGTAGTTGTTGTTAGATTTTGTTGAGTCAGTTATAATTCATAGAACAAAACATTGTCCTGTCCTGCGACATCTTCAATCTCATTGCTATGTTTGAGATCACAGTTGGAGCCACTTTATTAATCCATCTTGTTGAGGATCTTTCTTTTAGTTGCTGACCTACTTTACCCAGCATGATGTCTTTCTTTCTCTTGATAACATGCCATCCTTCCTTCTAAGGAGCATTCTGTTTGTACTTCTTCCAAGACAGATTTGTTCCTTCTTTTGAAAATCCATGGTCTATTCAATGTTCTTAGTCCTCATAACACACCTTATTCTTCAAGGAGACATCTTTGCTTTTGTTTTCTTTTTACCTACTGGTGTGGCGCTGTGGGATCAGCACTGGTCTGTGACCCACAAGGTTGGTGGTTCAAACCCACCAGCTGCTCCTTGGAAACCCTATCCAGGGTTGCTGTGAGTTGGAGTCAATTCGATGGCACTTAACAACAACAACAACAACAACAACAACACAGCCTTTATGCCTACCTTTTCTTCTTTTCATGTCCTGCCAAATTAAAATTATTCATGTGTACTTTAGTTCACCAGGTTGCTTAGTGACCTCATCTTCATTATGGGATAAGATATATCATTTTTAGATTATTTATTTGAATTTTTCTCATTATTTGTGTGACATCAACCTTCTCTCTATATCTTAAGTGAAAGCCTGAAGTCATTGTCAGAATAAAAATCTGGTGATATGTAATCAGTAAAGGCCAAGTTCACTTCACTCAGAAACACAGTATGAGTCATGCAAACGTTGTGTAAAGCAAATTTCAGATGAGTCAGACATTAAGACCTTCCTATGGTATATTCTAATCAAAACTTTTTAGCTACTGTTTTAATGTTTCATGGGCTTGACATTTGGAAGACGTTATTGTTCAGTGCTTTAAAAAGATATTCAAAGTCTGATTAGAGACTTTTAGACTTTAAAATCTTATATTAAGATTAATTTTCTCTAGAATTCTAACTTCATTTATCCTCTACTAACATAAGTAACCTTATGTTAGTTTGTCATACTGTGGTGACTTCTTGCTGCTATGATGCTGGAAGCTATGCCACCAATATTTCACATATTAGCATTGTCATGTGTGGCGAACAGGTTTCAGCAAATATTCTAGACAAATACAGACTCAGAAAAAGGCTGGTGATATACTTCTAAACGTTAGCCAATTAAAACCTTATGTATAACAATTATGAATATTGGCCAATATAGTGCTAGAAGATAAACTCCCAAAAATGGAAGGAACTTAAAATACAAACGAAGAGCTGCCTTCTTAAAGTAGAGTTGACCTTAATAATGTGAGTGGAGCAAAACTGTTGGAACCTTCATTTGCTGGTGTGGCATGACTCAAAGTGAGAAATAGTGGCTGTAAACATGTTAGTAATTAGAATGTAGGATGCATGTATTGACACACTAGTCACAGCAATGGGCTCAAACATACCAACAATCATGAAGATGGCACAGGACGGGGGCAATGTTTTCTTCTGTTACACCTAAGAGTCAACCCAATGACAACTAATAGCAATAAACAGCGTAGATACAATCTCTTTAAGACTGGAAACCATGAAATCAACTGAGTTAAGTGAACCAATATCATGTAATGGAAGACACCATATTCTTTTTGGAGAAGTTCACAAGTCCCTCCAAGTTTTTATCTGCGAGCTTAATTATTTTTGTCTGGATCACCCATGAAGACCAAGTCATGTGGCAATAGCTAGCTGATGTCTGGGGAATGGATGGAATGCAAGAGTATAAAGACTTCTTACAAGTTGAATATCAAGTGAAGGCGGTTTGAAAGCCAGATGAGAAGTTGGGACTTGAATGGGCTATTTTTTATTGATTAGGGGAATAACATCGTGTAGAGTAGAGTGGTATATGGGAACTGCTATAAATATTTGGACACACATAGCTTGGATCTGAGTACTAGCTTTGCTGATAAGAAGTCCAGTAAAGTGGAAAGAGCTCTAATCTAGGTCCAGATAGATCTGGATGTGGATCCTTGGCTCAACCACCAGCTATGAATTTGTGACTCTGGGTAAGTTATTTATGAACTGCAGTTTCCTCATTATTTAAATGGGGATAATGTTACCAACCTTGTAGAATGCTAAAGAACCCTGATGGTGCAACATTTAAGTGTTTGGCTGGTAACCAAAAGCTGTTGACTCAAGTTCACCAGCTGATTTGTGAGAGAACGATGTTGCAGTTTGCTTTCTTAAATATTACAGCCTTAGAAATTCTATGGCGGCAGTTCTAATTTGTCTTATAGGAACTCTATGAGTCAGAATCCACTTGAGGACAAGGGGTTTTGTTTGCTTGTTTGCAGGACTAGGGAGAGAACAAGTAGTCTTGGTGGCACAATGGGTTAAGCATGGGGCTTCTAATCAAAAGCTTGTTGGTTCAAGCCCACCTGATGCTCCGTAAAGATTTACAACCTTGAAAACTCTATGGAGCCATTATAGTCTGTGCCATAGGATCACTGAGTCAGAACCAACTTGATGGCAGTGGGTTTGATTTTGATTTATGGGGTGAAAATGAGATATTATACTTCCAGAATGCCTAGCATTGTCAGGGCTTCCCAAATAGTTGATATTGGCATCATCCCAAATGTAATATCATCCTTTCTGAGCATCACTTTCCTTGTGTGCAAAGTGGAGATAGCAACATATACCTTGTCAAGCTGTCAAACAGCTTAAATGAGTTTTATAACATGTAACAAAGATACTTACCTATAAAATAGATCAAATAGAAATGTTTTTACCCATCTCAAAGTGTTGCTGGAGAATTATAAGAGATCAAAAATACTAAGTATTTGGAAAAATGCCTGACATAATAGTAAGTACTCTACGAATGTTACTTATTATCTGTTCTTCACGTTTCTTTTTCTCTGGACCTTCTATTTGAGCCATCTATCTATGGAATGTGTAGGATAAACACTGGACTACTAACCACAAAGTTGGAAGTTCAAGTCCACCAGCCACTCCATGGGAGAAAGAGGTGTTTTTGTTTTGCTTCTGCAGAGATTTACAGCCTCAAAAACTCTACACAGGGTCGCTATAAATTGGGGCAAACTCAATGATGTTTCTCCATGACAATCTGCTGCATCTGATGCTTTGACCCTTTTGGAGAATTCACTTGATGTTCTTTTAAGGGCTGAATTGTTTCTTCCCTAAAGATATGTTGAAGTCCTATTGTCTGGTACCTTGTTTGGAAACAGGGTCTTTGAAGACTGTACCAGTTAGGTTAGCATGAAGTCATACCAGAGTTGAATGAATCTTAATACCAGCTGAGTGGACTAGCTATAAAGAGAAGAGAGGCTGAGAGACAGAGATAGGGCAGCCTCGGAACACTAGAAACTGGAGAGAAAAAAAAGAATCTTCCCCTAAGAGCTTTCAGAGATAATATGACCCTGCTGAAAACCTGAATTCAGACTTCTAGATTCTAGAAATGTGAGAGAATAGATTTCTGTTATTATAAGTCACCCAATTTGTGTTACTTTGTTACATAAGTCCTAGGAAACTAATATAGTGTTGTCTGGATCCCTCATAATGCCTAGGCTGCATTCATTCATTCATTTAAAAAATCTTTATTGGAGACCCACTATGTGCCAGGTCCTCTTCTAGACATTGTTGTTTTTGTCAAGTGCCCTCGAGTGGATTCTGACTCATAGCAACCCTGTTTAGGGTTTCTGAGTAGCAACTGGTGGGTTTGAATGGCTGACTTTGTGGTTCACAGTACAGTGCTAACCCTACAATGCCATAACAGGAGTCCATTATAGATATTGGGGAATCACACTTTGTGGACAAGATGGAGGGAAAAGGAGTTTTTATTCTAGTGCAAGTAACCACCAAGAAAAACAAATAAATGAACAAAATAATCTAAGTGCTATGAAGAAACAGAAAATGATGATATGATAGAGAATGAGTTGTTGTTAAGTGCCAATGAGTTGGTTCAGATTCATAGCGATCCTGTATAGGGTCCCCAAGGCTTTAAATCTTCAAGGGAGCCAAAAGCCTCATCTTTCTCCCATGAAGCAGCTGGCGGGCTTGAACTATGGACCTTGTCATTTGAAGTTCAGTGCCTTTCATATGGAGTCACCACATGCGATGATGGTTAGTCAATGATCTGTTAATGACCAGATCATTACAATGACTTTGTAGACCAGGGCAAGGATTTTAGATTGTTATTGTTAAGTGCCATCTAGTGAATGACGATTCATAGTGACCCTGTATAGAGTTTCCAAGGCTTTAAATCTTCAAGGGAGCAGAAAGCCTCATCTTTCTCCTGATGACTGGCTAGTGAACTGGAACCATGGACCTTTTAGTTCGCAGTCCAGTGCTTATATGTGGAACCAGGCTTGAAATAGAGGCGTGAATAGCTCTGATTTATGCTTTAAATAGATTACTCTTGCTGCAATTAATTGATGTATTTGAATTATGGTCTGGAGGAGAATATTAACAGCACCACAGACTGCCAAAAGAATAAGCAAATCTGTGTTGAAAGAAGTATAGCCAGAGTGATCCTTGGAAGCCAGGATGGCCAGACTTCATCTTTCATACTCTGGACATATTATCAGAATGGACTGGTCACTGGAGAAGGATATCATGTTTGGCAAAATGGAGAGTCGGAGAAAAAGAGGAAGACCCACAACTAGCTGGATTGGCACAGTGGCAGCAGCAATGGACTCAAACATAGCAATAATTGTGAGGTTGGTGCAGACCTGGCAGTGATTCTTTCCGTTGTGCATAGGGTTGATATCGACTTGATGGCACCTAACAACAACAACTTGCTGCAGTGTGGATAACAGATTGGATGAGAGGAGGCAGAAAGACTAGTAACCACACTGTGGATTACCATGGAACATGTAGGGGAGGCTGGGAGAATAACATTCTTCCAAACCCTTCCTTTCTTCTTATTTCACTTCCTTTCTTCTTTCTTCCCTCTTCACTCCCTTTTGCCCTCTCTCCCTCCCTTCCTTTTTTCCTTATACAGCCTTTTTGGGCCGGAATGTGTGACACTGGGGATCTTTTTTGAAAAAAAAGTTTTTATTGTGTATTATGTGATAGTTTACATGGGAGAACACCAGCTTTACATTCATCCTGTCGTATTTACTTTCATTGCAATGACTACAATCTTCTCCACTCATTATCAAACAACCAAAGGCTACACCCTTCAAGTCTGCCCCTCTGGCTGTCAGCACACAGCACCTCTCCCTCACTGAGTCCAGAGTCTCCAACTGCTCCATCTCACCATGTCATCTTCTCTGCCTCCATTTCTGGCATCACTGCTTCTCTAAGTAGGCTGGACACTGGAGATCTTTTGATATATCACTTTTCATGAGCTCTGCTATTCTTGAACTTGCCATTTACTGTCCCTCTTGGTTCATTGGGTCCTGGGCAACACTGTCTGGGCACACTGTCTTTGCTGAACACTATTTCCACAGCAGCTTAGCCAGCCATACACACTCTCCTGCAGGCTCATAACTGGGACAAGTAACCTCGGGCAGGACTAAGGGTTATACCACTAAGTTGTCGGAGTCCTGGTGTGGTGCTGTGGGTTAATGGGCAAGACCGCAAAGCCATTTGAACTGCAAGGTATCAGTTAAATCTCACCAGCTGCTCCTCAAAAACCCTATCTATATAGGGTCGCTATGGGTCAGAACCGACTCAACGGCACTTAACAACAACAACAACTAAGTTGTCAGACTCTTATTCATTCTCTTCCTTGGGCACCTTCCCATGACATCTTACCTACCATTAGCAAAGGAGAAGAGTCATGAGTAGGTGTTGTGGGTGTCAAATGGATAGAGGGGAGACGGAGGCAGGCATCTGAACTTAGCTTTTTCCCCCATTGAAGACTGTACACATTTGTGAACATCTCTGTACAGGGCTTCTGCCTCTTGGTAAACTCTGAGGAAATTACAGGACAGAAAATGACATTTGTTTCTGGTCTGCTTTCCAGAAGGCCAGGTTATATCTATAACTATCTCTACTCTATTATCTCTATCTGACAGAACTGCAGAGATACAGGTGTGGACATTCTTTTTTTTTTTTTGCTATCTGTCACTGGCCTCTTGCTGTCTGTGCACCTCCATTTGGGTGACTAGAGGGGATGCCTGAGCTAATGGACACCCCACACCCTCCCCTGGAGGGTTCTACTATGCATGCACACAGATCTTCTCAAAATTTAAAGTGACAGTTTCCACTTAAAAAACCAAACGGCCACCACTTGTCTGTCAGTTTTTCATACTGTGGTGGCTTGTGAGTTGCTATGCCACTGGTGTTTTAAACACCAGCAGGGTCACCCATGGTGGACAGGTTAAAGATGAGCTTCCAGACAAAGACAGACTAGGAAGAGTGACAAACTACTTCCGAATATTTAGTCACTGAAAACCTTATGAACAGCAGAGAAACACTGTCAGATATAGTGCTGGAGAATGAGCCCCTCAGGTTGGAAGACATTCAAAATGCTACTGAGGAAGAGCTGCTTCCTCAAAGTAGAGTTGACCGTGATAACGAGAATGGAGTAAAGCCCATGGGAACTTCATTAGCTGATGGGGCACAACTCAAAATGAACAGAAACAGCTGTAAACATCCATAGAAAATTGGAACATGGAATGTATGAAGTATGAATCTGGGAAAATTGGAAATTGTCAAAATTGAAAGGGAATGCATAAACAGCGATATCTTAGGCATCAGTGAGCTGAAATGGACTGGTATTGGCCATTTGAATCTGACAACCACATGGTTTACTATGCTGGGAACACAAATTAAAGAGGAATGGTGTTGCATTCATCGTCAAAAAGAACATATCCAGATCAGTCATGAGGTACAATGCTGTCTGTGATAGCATAATAACCATGCGCCTACAGGGAAGCACAGTTAATACCACTATTATTCAAAGTTACGTACCAACCACAAAGCCAGTGAAGATAAAATAGTAGAATTCTATCAACTTCTTCAATATGAACTTGATCAA
>NW_006408591.1:2148815-2164017 GCF_000296735.1 Chrysochloris asiatica
ATATATATATATTTTAATAAAGGGAGGGGATTCAAGTTGCAAAGAAGCAGCAAGGAGTAAAATAATGACTACTGTGTTCTATAGGGTCTAGTGTGGTACTATAGGATAAGAACTGGACCAATAACCCTAAGCCTGCAGTTCAAACCCACCAACCCCTCCTTGGAAATCCTATACAGGGTCGGCATAAGTAAGAACTGACTTGACAGCACTTAACAACAACAGGTTCTATGGACGAAACTCTGGTGGCACAGTGGTTAAGTACTTGACTGCTCATCAAAAGGTTGGCAGTTCAAACCCACCAGCTACTCCACTGGAGTTTTGGAAGAAAGGCCTAGAAATCTACCTTTGAAAGTCCACAACATTGAAAATCATATGGAGTGTAGTTGTACGCTATACACATGGGTTTACCATGAATTAGAATCTACTTCATAGCAACTCATTTTGTTTTGGTTGTTAGGCTCCAAGTGTCATAGGCCTACTCATCTGAAATGAACAATATGAGAATTAAGGCAAAGGATAGCGGGAAAATCAGTTTAAACCATTTCCCCGAAAAAAAACGTAGATAAAAAAGCAATGAGATCATTTTTTCTCCAGAATATTATTCTGATACCCAATATAAATAGAATACAGAAATAAAATGTATTTTGAAACAGGAACAGAGCAAGGAGCTGGATAAGTAAGGCACAACTTGTATCAACCACCCCTCATCTTCCCATCCCTGGCAAGTCTTAGAGCCTTAGTACTTTAGAACATAGTTGGAGTCCTATCAATTGAAATCATGACAGGAAAAAAGATGGTGTTATAATGTTTTACTCTTCCTAACTCAGTGCTGCAAATGATTAACATGCTTGGCTGCTACTGGAAGTCTGGAGGTTTGAATCCATGCAGAGGTGCTTTAGAGGAAAGGCCTTCTATCTATTTCCAGAAAATATGAAGTTATGAAAACATAGTACAGTTCTACTCTGACATTACGGAGTCACCTGAAGTCAGAGAGAACTAGATAGCAACTGGTTAAATTTTATTTACAGCTTTCCACATTAAACCCCACTGGTTAACAAACTACATACATAGCTTTACGTTTGATCCTATAAAATGAGTGCTGTTATACTTGGTGGTGTTAAGTGCCATCAAGTCAGTTCCAGCTCATAGTGACCCTGCACAGGGTTTTCGAGGAGCAGCTGTGGTTTGCAGTCCAGTGCTGATCCTAGAGTACCACACCAGAAGTCCATAGTTGTTGTAAAGATGAGGAAATTGAGGCTAAGGGTGGCTAGGTAATGTGCCAAATTTACAAGTGGTGGTGATGGTTTTTGCCATTGTGTCGATTCTAACTCACAATGACCCTATATGGGGGTGCTGGTGGATTTGGACAGCTGTCATTTTGGTTAGAAGTCCAGGCTATATAGCTTCATAGGAACAGAAAGCCTCATCTTTCTTCTGTAGAGCAACTGGCAGATTGAAACTGCTGACCCTCCGGTCATCATCCCAGGTCACAATCCATTACAATACATGACTCCTTTACCTCTTTCTAACCTATCCTTGTGTGAGAAAGTTACAAATATTAATCTTGGCTGCAGCCTTAGAGCTGACCTACTCTCTCTTTGACAAGTCTCTTCAATTTTCATCAAGAATCAAAGTGATTTAAGGAATGTTTACAGAAAGAAACTGTTATTGTTATTAAGTGCAGCCGAGAGGGTTCCGACTCCTAGTGACTGTATATAAGGTTTGAATTGCCAACCTTGTTTTTAGCAGTCCAGTACTTATCCTACAATGGCACAGCAGGACTCAAGAAAGAAGATAAGGAGGAGGAAAAGAAGGAAGGGAAAAAAATGTGGAGGAGGAGGAGGTGGGAAAAGTAGTAAAGATTTAGACAAGTGACAAAGAGGAAATCAATGTAACATGACCAAAACCCAAGGAACCAAATGCTAAGAAAGGAAACTCCATGGAAAATCCAAAGAAAGATATCACCATGAAGAGAGAGAGGAAGAGGAGGTGGGGCTCAGCTGTAAGGTCACTGTTTACTGGTGACCAAAATGCCAAGATTACAACTAGCATTGACCTACTGGATTCTATTGTGATATGATTATTTAATCATTTAAAGCCAGGTTAATGTTCCCAACAACCAGACAGACACAGGAAACTGGCCCAGAACACAGGAGTCCTGCAGATGGACCAGTTCACTAGACTTGGACACAGTTCATGAGGCAGTACCGTGGCCAGCTCCTAGGTGGTGGTTCTGGAAGCCATCAAAAGATCAATTTTTGCCCATTGACTGAATTTTTAGTTTGATTACTAAGATGACTGGCTGGGTTTTGATCCATGAGTTGACAGTAAGCAGATACAGGGACTATCCCAGAAACCAAAACTATGGCTCTGGGATATCTTGTTCTCAAAAACACAACAACAACAACAAAACAAAAACAAAGCAGGAAAAAGAAATCCATAAGAAATCTGTCAGCTTTGATTGGTCTCAGTCAATGGCTTGCGGCACCCAGATTTTGGGTCTAGTTGGAGACAAAGCTTCTAGAGCCATTCTTGTTGGCCAAGTAAATGGGTGGGTTCTATCAACAACCCTTTGGTTAGTAGTTAGGAGCTTAACCAGTTAGGAGTCTAATGCTTAACTGTTTGTGACACCAAAGGACTCTGTAGATGCTTGGTGGTGGGGTGGTAATTATATGCCGTGGGGTTGGAACTGACTCATAGCGACCCTATACAGGGTTTCCAAGGCTGTAAATCTTTCTCCAGTGGCACAGCTTCTAGTTTCAAATTTCTGACCTTGTGGTTCTCAGCCCAATTCATAACCACTATGCTACCAGAGCTCCTTATCAAAGTTCACCAGGATAGAGACAAAAAGCTGGCACTAATTCCAGGAGGGTCACTTCAAGGACCAGGTAACAAAACTGGAGAAGCTGCAGTCAAGTATAGGATAACAAGGAGAGGGAAGATGATCAAGTGAAAAAAACAAACAAACAAACAAACAGATAAAGGCATTCAGATTCCATGAACACACACCACCACACTTGTAAACAAAATAAATAATGCTGGAACTTTTCAGTCGACAGCCACCTGACTAGAGGTGTAGATCTCTTTGATCTCTAACATTTAATTAATGAGCTGTTCCAAGGGAGAAAGATAAGGCTTTCTGCTCCTGTAAAGATTTACAGCATTGGAAACCCTATACAGGGTTGCTATGAGTCGGAACCAACTCTACAGCACATAACCACCATCACCACCATCAGAACTAGTGTATCTTTTGTCCATCCTCCCCTGCTTTTGCTTTCTGTTGAGTAGGTGTGGGTGTGGCAATGAGCTATTCAGATAAGCTAACTCTTCCCCTCCAAACCAAACCCACAGCATGGAGTTGATTCTGACTCATAGAGACCCCATATGACAGAGCAGAACTGTCTTATAGGGTTTTCAAAACTGTAGTCCTCATGAGAGCAGACTGCCTTATATTTCTCCTGTAGTGGATATGACCTTTCAGTTCACAGCTAAGTGATACAATCACTGCATCACCAAGGCTTCAGCTAATCCTTGTTGTTGTTCTTGTTAATTGCTGTTCAGTCAGTTTCAACTCATAGCGACCCTCTACAGGGTTTCTGAGGAGTGGTTGGTGGGTTTGAACCACCGACCTTGAAGTTAGTACTTTAGTGCTTATCTTACAGCGCCACACCAGGACATCGGCTAATTGCTATTAATGGGCAAATGAACTAATGTACAACTCCTCCCATAACTTAGTGTTCTAATTGGATTAAAGTACATACCTCCTGATCTTAGACTTGGGGGGAATGACAAATGACGGAAACTTATAATTCTGTGCCCAGCATTCCTATAACTGCACACTATGGGCAGTGTCTCACTTTCCTCAGCTCTGGAAGCATGACTGGCCAGGAACTGGCAAGTGACCTAGCTTATTTTCCTACCAACTGTGGCAGAGATAAGATGGCCAGAGTCTAATTATTTGACCTGAAATTCTGAGTTTCTGTATCAATGTCCAGTGGTCCTACAAGAAAAAAGTAAAAGGTAATTTTAAAGTCTTTAATAAAAATTTAGCTAACCAAATTTTAACCTCCTACTAAACATATGTTGTTGGAAGAGAATATTGAAAGTGCCATGGGCTGCCAAAATAACAAATAGATCCATTTTGGAAGAAGTGTAGCCAGAGTGCTCCTTGGAGGCCAAGATGGCCAAACTTCATCTCTCATACTTTGGACATATTGTCAGGAGGGACCAGTCTTTGGAGAAGGATATTGTGTTTGGTAAGGTGGAGGGTCAGAGAAAAAGAGGAAGATCCCCAACAAGATGGATTGGCCAAGTGACAGCATCGATGGTCTCAAACGTGGCAACAGTAGTGAGGTTGGCCCAGGATTGGGCAGTGTTTCATTCTGCTGTGCATAAGGTAGCTATGAGTCAGTACCAACTTGATGGCACCTAACAACAACAACAACTAAACATATTGATAACTATTGTTACTCATCACAACACAGATAGCTATTGTTACTCATGGCAACACAGATAGCTATTGTTACTCATTGTGACAATATATTTAACTGAACTAGACATTGTGCAGTCTTGTGTTAACCTTACAATGGCAAGTATGTTCTGGTCCATTCTTGTGACTAATTGGTAATGTATCTCATAAGGTCTCTGACACCCAAACATGATGTCTTTCTCCAGTGACTGATCCCTCCTGTGTGTCCAAAGCAAGTGAGTTTGACTATTGTTGTGATCTATAAGGCTTTCATTAATTAAGTTTGAGATCTCAGTTGCTAAGCCTTTCTTACTAGTCTGGATGCTCCACTGAAACTTATCTACCATGGTGGTTTAAATATTGATGACGTAGCTTCCAGCATCATAGCAACACTCAAGCCACCACACTATGCTATACCGACAGACAGATGGCAAAATAAACATATAAATACTTTTAAAACAGATTTACAAGCAATACATTCATACTAAAAAGAAAAAAAAAAAAAAAACCAAATACCAAGAAAGCTATAAATAGTAAAAGTCCTTGCCCACCCTAACTCACATTCCTATTCCTTAAGTAACAAACTACTATACTTCCAGTAAGATGGTGGACCAGGCAGATGCACTACATAGGCCCTCTACAGCAGAGATACCAGAAACCAAATAAAACAGAAACAGATGAAAAGCTTAGAATTCTGAACTTCAGAAGAAAGGTTAGAGCAGTGGATGGAGTGTTTATGGGGAGGAGATGAACAGGGTTGGCAAAAGAGGGAAACTAACTGGTGAACAATGGGCCAGAAGCACCACTACCGTCTTGAACCTTTGTGAGTACCTTTGGTAACAGAAGGTTGCCTGGCAGAGCAGAGTCACACAAGTGATTCCTTCTTTCCCTCAATGCTCCCCTGGTTACCAGAAGTGTATCCAACTCCCACCCTCATCCATACACAGGGAAGACCCTGTTCTCTGGGAGTTTGGAGCCATGTGATTGGGACCTATGCTAGTGTGAGGCCAGAGCAGGTTGTACCACTTCCATGTATCATTTTGGATTTAGGTAGTCTCAACTTAGGACTTACAGAACTTTTAGAGCCATAAAACCAACATTTCATCAGTCACCCTGTCCCCAGCTGCCCTGTGGTCCTAACAGACACTGAAACTAACTCCATCAAGGACCTCCACAAACTACTTCTGGATTGAGTGTCCTGAATATAGGTAACACTGAGGCAGATATGAACTGCATCTAGGGCCAGGAACTTTGTTGTCATCCTCCCACATCCACCTCATGAGATATTTGGTTTGCAGGAGCCCTTCCAGAGTTTTCACATCTCTGGGTTCAATACCTGCTCAGTTTTAGTGTTTTTCTTGAGTGGGTAAGTGTTGGCTTTTTCCTTTTGTTGTTTCGTTGTTTTTGTTTATTTTTTATCCTCCTTCTTCTGTTTCCATTCCCTTGACTTTTTTTTAAAAGATTTTATTGTGAATTGAGTGGTCATTTACATGGGAGAACATTGGTTTTATACTCATTGTTTCATTGCAATGATTACAGTCTCCTCTGTGCATCATCATTAAACCATATTCTATTCCCTCTGGGTGTTGTTGTTGTTTTTTTTTTTTGTGTGTGTGTGTAGGGAGTAAATGTACACAAAAATACTCAGGAATATATAATAATTTAAACAACCAAAGGGCACATTCTGCAAGCTTGCCTCCTGGTTGCCAGCACTCAGACTTTTTCTTTTCATGAATCTAGAGCCCTTAGCCACTCTCTCTCTCTCCATGTCCTCATCTCAGCCTCCATCTCTGGTGTCACTGTTTTTTTGGATAGGGTCCCACATTCTGCTCATAAGGGTTTGGTTTGGAGGGGAAGAATTAGCTTATCTGATTAGCTCATTACCACACCTACTCCTACTCAACAGAAAGTAAAACCAAGGGAGGATGGACAAAAGATACACTAGTTGTGATGGTAGTTATGTGCTGTGGAGGTAGTTTCGACTCATAGCTACCCTGTATAGAGTTTCTGAGGCTGTAAATCTTTACGGGAGCAGAAAACCTCAGCTTTCTCCCTCAGAACAGCTCATTAATTAAATGTTAGAGCTCAAAGAGACCTACAGGATAATCTAGCCAGGTGGCTGTCAACTGAAAAGTTCCAGCATTATTTATTTTGCTGACTGTAAGATTAACTACTCCCCTCTTTTTGTTACAAATCTTCTACTTTTAAAGTTATGACAGTTGAAATTAGTCATGATAACAATTATTCACTATTAAATCATAAGAATCTTATCCCTGCCTCCTTTCACCAGACCTGTCTAGACAAAATGAAAACTATTCGGTGGGGAGTCTACATTCCTCTGCACACTCTGAAACTAAACTTCTGCTTGAAAACTTGTAAGTCAGTCCCTTCATACCTTTATCATTCTCTTGAATTTTAGCCTTTCTATGTCTGCTTTTCCTTCTTTTTTTCCTATCTCTCATTCCCCCTTTTCTTTTTTTACCCCCTCATTTGATCTTTCTTTAGCATTCTCTACTCCATTTTCCTTTTTAAATATTTCCTCTCCCAGTTTTTCTAAGGGTTTACAATTAAAAAAAAAAATTCTTCTTTTTATCTTCTTTTCTACAGGTCCAGTTTCCAGTCCATCTTTTATCTTTTTAGTTATTATATCAATTTTTTCTATTCCCTGCTGGCTTTTAATTCTTTTTTCCTTTCATTATTTTATCTTTTCAGTGTTGGTTGTTTGATTGCTTATTCTGTTTTGCTTACTGGTGTATGTGTGCTGGCCATCCAACAGGAAACATCAGTCATGTCCATACAGCTTAGCTACAACTGTATCCTCAGCAACTCCACCCACTGGACAAGAGCCAGTACCAGCTCTTATACACCTGATCAACAATAGACAGCAGCCAAATCCACACTAAGCTGAGGTACACTAATGGTGAAAGGAGAATGGTGCATACACTTCCATTCTCACCCACCAGATACAATTGCTGAGAGCCTAAGAACATATCAGCATACAATTGTCAATTAAATACAAATACACCACAATGTCTCAGAGACAACAGAAAATTTTAGCTCATAAAAAGATACGAGAGAGAATGGCTCAAACAAATGATCAAGATGCAGATTGAAAACATGTTTCTGAGGAAGAAATGATAATGGAGTTAATGGAAAAACAATTCAAAAGAATGATATTTAGGTACCTACAAAGAATTGACAGAAAGATCAAGGAAAGCAAGGAGAACACAGAAAATTTTTTAGAAGAATTCAGGAGAACACTACAAGAACAAATAGACAAAACAAATACAAATTTTGAAATAATACAAAATCTGCAATTATAAATTCAGAAGATTAATACTAAGATTTCAGAAATGGACAATATATTGAAAGGGCAAAAGAGTACATTTGATGCAATGGAAGCCCAAATTAGTGTGTTTGAGGATAAATCTTTCTATGCTGGAAGAACAATCAGTACTATGCTGGAAGAACAATCAGTAAAAAGAATGAAAAGACCAGAAAAATACCTAAGAGTTATGTGGGACAACATGAAAGGAATAATTTCCTGGTGATGGGAATTTCAGAACAGAAAGAGACAATGAAAAGCACAGAGAAAATGCTGAAGGGTTGTTGGAAGAAAACTTCCCTAACATCATGAAATACAAGATGATAATCATAGAAGAAGCAGAATGCACCCAAACAGGATAGATCCCAAAGAAAATCATCAAGATATATCATAATCAAACTTTCCAAAACCAAAGACAAAGTGGCTTAGGAAAAAGATAACGTTACTACAAAGGAGAATCAGTAAGACGAAGCTCTGGTTTCTCAGTAGAAACCATGCAGGAAAGAAGGCTGTGGGATAGCATATGCAAAACTCTGAAAGAAAAAATTGCCAAGAATCATATACCCAGCAAAGCGGTCTCTCAAATACTCCAGTGAAATTAGGACATTTCCAGATAAACAGAAATTAAAGTAATTTGTAATAACAAGACAAACTTTACAAAAAATACTAAAGGATGCTCTTGTACTGAGAATCAACAACAGCAGACAACAACATGAACTTAACCTACATGACAACACCACCCAGAGCTCAATCCTGAATACAGGAAACAAGAAATACCAATGTATAATGAAGTCAATTACAAAGCAAAAGGAAGGAAGAGTGCAGATACAGGACTTCCAAATGATAGTGGTGAGGAATTCAAGTAGATTTCAAGACAAAAAAGAATGCTTTACATAGCGAAAAATGAATAAATTACAGGGTAATCTCAAAGAAAATGAATACATCTTCACATAAAAATAAAAAGGCTTAGTAGACATTAAATCAGACAGACTTAGTAGACATTAACACAACATAAAATCAGAAAATTCACATAAAATCAGAAAGACTTAGTAGACATTAACACAACAAAAAGTGAAGAAGATGGAAAGAAAACCCACAAGCAAAATGAGCAAAGAAACCAGCATATCACCAAAAACACAGAAAAATGACAGTAATCAATTTATACCGATTGATAATCACATTGAATATAAACAGATTATATGCACCAGTCAAGAGGCAGAGAGTAGCAGAATGGATACGAAAACAGGATCCTTCAATATGCTGTTTACAAGAGATACATCTTACACACAAAGACAGAAATGAACTAAAAATCAAAGAATAGAAAAAATATATCAAGCTAATGCTAATCAAAATGAGCAGGTGTGACAATTTTAATCTCTGATAAAATAGACTTGAAGGCAAAAACCAGCATAAGAGTCATAGAAGGTCATTATATTATGATATATCATGATTAGCTGAACATGAGAACTTAACCATAATAAATGAAAGAACGTCAAAATATAAAAATCAAAGTATAATAGAAGTGAAGAAAGAAAAAGACAATTCTATAGTAATAGTTGTTGTTAAGTGCCATTGAGTCGGTTCTGAACCATAGTGACCCTGTATAGGGTTTCCAAATAGCAGCTGATGAGCTTGAATCTCTGACCTTTTGTTTCAAACCGACTTTGCAGTCCAGCGCATTTAATCCACAGTGCAACACCAGGAGTATTAAATATCTATTCATCTATTTAATATTAAAAGTATGTATTTAATATTAAAATCTCCTACAATAATATTGTTGTTGTTGTTGTTAAGTGCCGTCGAGTCGATTCCGACCCATAGTGACCCTGTACAGGGTTTCCGAGGGTGTAAATCCTTACGGGAGTAGAAAGCCTCATCTTTCTCCCGCAGAGCGGCTGGTAGTTTCGAACCGCTGACCTTAAGGTTCGCAGCCCGATTCGTAACCACTACGCTACCAGAGCATTTAATACACGCTACCAGAGAGTTTAATACACCACTTTTGATGAAGGACAGAACAGTTAGAAAGAAAGTCAATAAAGACACAGAAGAACTAAACAACACAATCAATCAACTTGACCTCAGAGACAAATACCTCATAGACAACTCAACAATAATACAATATACATTCTTTTCCAGTGTACAAGGAACAGTCTTCAGAGTAGACCATATGTTAGGCCATAAAGCAAACCTCAATAAATTTAAAAACATCAAAATACTACAAGGCATCTTTTCAGATCAGAATGTATAAAATTAGAATACAACAAAGGAAGATAAGGAAAAAAATCAAATACATGCAAATTGAGTAACACCCTGATTAAAAGTTACTGGGTAATTTTTTGTATTGTTGTTAAGGGCTGTTGAGTTGTTTTTGACTCATAGCTATCCTGTATAGGGTTTCCAAGGAGTGATTGGTGGGTTTGAACTGCCAAACTTGTGGTTAGACAGGATAATAAATAGATAAAACAAAAAATGAAATAAAAAATTCTTTGATTCAAATGAGAAAGAAAACACAACTTACAAAACCTTTGGAACATAGCAAAAGCAATGTTCAGAGGACAATTTATAGCAATAAACACACATATCCAAAAGGAAGAAAGAACCAAAATCAACACCTTAACCAAACATCTCCAACAATTAGAAAAAGAGAAGCAAATTAAATCTGCTACCAGAAGAAAAGTAATAAAGTTAAAGCAGAAATAAATGAAATAGAAAAAAAAAATCAATAAGACAAGAAGTTGGTTCTTTGAGCGGATCAATAAAATTGACAACCATTGGCAAATTTAACAAAGGAGAAGAAGGAGAAAATATAAATAACATGAATAAGACATTATATGGGTGACATCATGACAGAAACAATGGAAATAAAAAGGATAACAACAGAATATTATGAAGAATTATATTCCAACACATTTGAAAACCTAAAAGAAAGGGACACATTTCTATAAATACATAACCTACCTCAACTAACACAGGTTGAAATAGAAAACTTGAACAGGCCTACGATAAGAGAGGAAATTCATCATTTGATAACTCCCAAATGAAAAAAAACACAGTCCATGTCCACATGACTTTACTGATAAATTTGACCAAAAATTCAGAGAAAAGCTGACACCGATTATACTTTATTCCGTAATGTAGAAAAGGATGGAAAACTCAAGTTCATTTTATGAAACAAGCATAACTCTGATACCCAAACCAAGCAAATATATCACTTAGAAAACTATAGACTCACCTCCCTTATAAAATAGTTGCAAAAATTCTCAACAAAATCCTAGAAAATAGAATCTAACAATATATCAAAAAATAATACATCACAATCAAGTGGCTTTTGTATCAGGTATGCAGAAATGGTTCAGTATTATAAAAACTATCAATGTAATCTATATTTAAATAAAACAAAGGGGGAAATCACATAGTCATATCAATTGGTGCAAAAAAAGACATTTGACAAAATTCAACACTCGTTCCTGATAAAAATGCTCAACAAAGCAGGAATAGAATGGAAATTCCTCAACATAATTAACAGCATATATACAAAACCAACAGAGTCCTGGTGTGGCACTGTAGAATAAGCACAGAACCGCAGGGTCAGTTTGAACCACAAGATGGTTGAAATGCACAAGTTGCACCTTTGAAACCTTATACAGGGTCTTATAAGTTGGAACTGGAACCAACTCGATGGCATTTAACAACAACTAAAACAACATGCAAACCCAACAGCCAACATCATTCTCAATGATGAGAAATTAAAGTAATTCCTCTTGCAAACAGGAATCAGACAAGGAGATGCCCTTTATAATTACTCCTATTCAATATTGTGCTGGAGGTCTTAACCAGAGCTATAAAGCAAGAAAGGGAAATTAAAGGCATCCAAATAGGAAAAGAAGTAAAAGTCTTTCTATTTGCAGATGATATGATCCTATACTGCTGCAGGGTCAGTTTGAACCACAAGGCTGACAGTTGAAATGTACAAGCAGCACCTCTGAACCCTATACAGGGTTGTTATGAGTCAGAATCTGCAAGAATACACTAACAAAGAACTTCCAGAGGTTTAAGCCAGATTCAGAAGAGGATGTGAAATAAGGGATATCATTGCTGATGACCGATGGATCTTGGCTGAAAGCAGAGAATACCAGAAAGATGCTTACCTGTGCTTTATTAACTATGCAAAGACTTTCAATTGTGTGGATCATGACAAGTTATGGAAAACATTGTGAAGTATGAGTATTCCAGAACACTTAATTGTGCTCATGAGGAATCTGTACATTGAACAAGAGGCAGTTGTTCAAACAGAACATGGTTTAACATTAAGAAAGGTGTGTGACAGGGTTGTATTCTTTCACCATACTTATTCAACCTGTATGCTGAGCAAATAATCTGAGTTGCTGGGTTACATGAAGAAAAATGTGGCATCAGGTTTAGAGGAAGACTCGTTAACAATCTGCTGCAATATGCAGGTGATAAAAACTTGTTTGCTGAAAGTGAAGAGGACTTAAAATATTTACTGATGAAGATCAAAGAGCACAGGCTTTGGTATGGATTGTAACTCAATGTAAAGAAATCCTCATCACTGGACCAATAAACAACATTCTTATCGATGGAGAAAAGATTGAAGTTGTCAAGGATTTCATTCTTCTTGGATCAACCATCAACACTCATTGAAGCAGCAGTTAAGAACTCAACTGATGTATTGCATTAGGCAAATCTGCTGCACAAGATCTTTTTAAAATGTTGAAGAGCAAAGACGTCAGCTTGAGGACTAAGGTGAGCCTGACCCAAGCCATGGTATTTTCAATAACCTCATATGCATGTGAAAGCTGGACAGTGAATAACGAAGACTGTAGAAGAATTGATGCCTTTGAGTTATGGTGTTGGAGGAGAATATTGAAAGTGCCATGGGCTGCCAGAAGAACCAACAGATCTGTGTTGGAAGTAGTGCTGCTGGAGTGCTCTTTGGAGGCCAGGAATGGTCAAACTCCAGTTTGGAGAAGGATATATTTGGTAAGGTAGAGGGTCAGAGAAAAAGAGGAAGACCCCTGGCGAGATGGATTGGCAAAATCAATGGGCTTAAGTGAGGTAACAACTATGAGGTTGGCCCAGGACCGGGCAGTGTTTCATTCTGTTGTGCATAGGGTTGCTATGAGTTGGTACTGACTCAATGGCATCTAACAACAAAAACAAGATGATCCTATACTTAGAAAATCTCAAAGACTTCACAAGGAAATTAATGAAACTCATCCATAGATTCAGCAAAGTGGCAGGGTACAAGATCGATATAAAAAAAATCAGTTGGTTTCCTTTACACTGATAAAGAGAGCTCTGAAAAGGACATCAGGAAAACGATAATATTTGCTACCTAAAAGATGGAATACTTGGTAATAAATCTAACCAGAGAAACAAAGAAAATTGTAAAACACTACTACAAGAAACCAAAAAGACCTACAAAAATGGAGGAATATACCCTGCTTGTGAATAGGAAGACTTAACATTGTGAAAATGTCAAAACTACCTAAAGCAATCTATAGATATAATGCTACCCAATCCAGATTCCAACATCATTTTTTAAAGCCATGAAAACAATTATCACTATATGGGAAGGAAAGAGAACCAGGGTAAGCAAAACATTATTTAAAAAGAAGAACAAAGTAGGAGGCCTCTCACTTCCCGATTTAAAAACCTACTACATAGCCACAGTAGTAAAAACAGCCTGATAATTATACAGCAAAAGGCACAGAGATCAGTGGACCAGAATTGAGATTCCCAGAAGTAAAACCATCCACCTATGGTCAGTTGATCTTCAACAAAGGGCCAAAATGCATTAAATGGGGACGAGATCATCTCTTTAACAAATGGTGCTGGCAAAACTGGAAATCCATAAAGAAACAAGGCCCATATCTCACACCATACACAAAAACGAACTCAATGTGGATTAAAGACCTAAGTGTAAAACCTAGAACTACATAGATCAATGAAGATATATGGTACAAATACACTACCAAACACAACTGACTACACACAGAGATAAATAGATGAGTTGGATCACCTAAAAATTAGACACTTATGTGCATCAAAGGATTTCACCAAGAGAGTAAAAAGAGAATTCACAAACTGGGAAAAATGTTTGGCAATGACTTATCAGACAAAGGATTACTCTCTAAAATTTATAGAACACTTCAACGCCTCAACAGGAAAAAGAAAATCCAATTTAAAAATGTGCTGAGGACATGAACAGACACTTCACCAAAGAAGACATTCAGGAGGCTAACAAAGATGAAGAAATGCTGACTCGGCAGTTCCTTCTCAAGTTGACCTTGCATAGGATTTCCAAGGAGCGGCTGGTGAGCTTGAACCACCAACCAAACCAACCTTGCAGTCTAGTGTATTAACCCACAGTGCCCACACCAGGAGAAATCCATTTACAGAAAAATGAAATAAGGTCCATATTTCACACCATTATTGTTGTTGTTAAGTACTGTGGAGTTGGTTCTGACTCATAGCAACCCTGTATAGAGTCTCTGAGGAGCAGTTGATAAGTTTGAAATGCTGACCTTGCCATTCAAACTGACCTTGAGGTCGAGTGCTACATCAGGACTCCATCTCACACCATAGAGAGATACAAATCAAAACAACAGTGAGATATCATCTTTCTCCAGCATTATCAGCCAAATTCCAAAAACAGAAAACAACAAATGCTGATGAGGGTGTGTGGTAGTGGTTACAAGTTGGGCTGCTGACCTCAAGGTCATCAGTTTGAAACTACCAGCCATTCTGTAGGAGAAAGATGAGGCTTTCTGCTCCGGTAAGATTTACAGCCTCAGAAACCCTATGCAAGGTCGCTATGAGTCAGAATGTACTCTACCGCATACAACCACCAACCATACTGCTAGTGGGACTGTAAAATGGTGTAACCACTGTGGAAAATGATACGGTGCTTTCTCAAAAGGAAATAGAAATACTGTATGACCCAGTAATCCCTCTACTTAGTATGGATCCTCAAGAAATAAGAGCTATGAGTAGATATTACATATATAATACACACCTAGGTTCATTGTTTCTCTGCTATTCATAAGGTTTTCAGTGACTAAATATTCAGAAGTAGTTCGTCACTCCTTCTTCCAAGTCTGTCTTTGTCTGGAAGCTCATCTGAAACCATGGGTGACCCTGCTGGTATTTAAAATACTGGTGTCATAGCTTTCAGAATCACAGCAACTCACAAGCCACCACAGTACGGCAAACTGTCATATGCATATGATAGCTGGACAGTGAATAAGGAAGACCATAGAAAAATTGATGCTTTTGAGTTATGGGGTTGGAGGAGAATACTGAAAGTGCCATAGGCTGCCAAAAGAACCAATAGATGCATTTTGGAAGAAGTGCAGTCAGAGTGCTCCTTGGAGGCCAAGATGGCC
>NW_006408591.1:2165097-2166381 GCF_000296735.1 Chrysochloris asiatica
AAATATATTTTTGTATTTCAAGTCCTTTCATTCTCTTTCCACTTCTCTAGAACCCCCACATTATTCCCACCTTTTCTACTTCAGAAAAGTATCTTTTTACAGTGACTTATACTTTGTTGTAGAAAAGCTTGTAATGCTATAGAATTATGAGCTGGAAGCAACTTCCTATCATTGTAGCTGCTGAGACCCCAGAAAAATTAATATGGCCACTATCTTGGTTTTACATAATGTTTTGCAGTTTTCAAAAGGGATTTTCCATGAATTATTACACTTGACCCTTTTGTACGGAAACAGAAGTTGTACAGATGAAGAAATTGAGGTTCCCCACATAACAATTTACTCATTATCCCAGGGACATAGGCAAGGTGAGCATGACACTTAATTGACATAAAGAGCCTGGTTGGAGGAATTTCAGATATGGCAAGAAGAGGGTGGAGAAGTGAGGTGATTCCCAGAGAGCCTCAAATTGCAGTCTGGGAGAGATTGTTTTGCATAAGTTGACAGCCAGCTCTAGCTCACATACACTGCTGACTTCACTTTTCAGGTGTAATTTGGCTTCTGGCCCTGAGCTTCTCAGACATGGAAATGGCACTACCGTTGCCTGAAGCAGAGGAACCAGGATAGCTCTTGGCACCCAGACAGCAGTGTTCTCCCCAAACCCGGGCAGGTTGACAGTTGGGCTGGATTTTCCCAGTGCCTGTGTATCACATACTAAAATCAACCTCCTTCCTTTATGCCTTCCTTTATTCTTCCCTTAATTCTGTAGGAGGAAATGTGTCTTTTCATAACTTTAGCTTCTCTGTCTTCATCTGCAGGGAAGAGGATGAAAATGACAAGAGAGTCAAAGTCAACTTAGGTCAGTAAACAGGAGCCAGAGCCTATGCTAGGAATGAGAGTGTAGAGACAAATGAGGCACTCAGCTCACTTTTGAGGATTTTGTAATCCAGTGGAATGAGTGGTCAGACACATAGAAATGGGCTAGAAATTGCATTTGACTTCCAGTAATAGTGAATCAACATAACGATGATTTAAATAATAAATATTTTTTTATTTTCCCCCCAAATTACGTAAAGTTTGAGCTGGTGGTTAAGGACTGGTCTTGCCACTCTTGAGTATCATCAGGATCCAGGCTCCTTCTCTTCTGCTCTTCCATTGTTTGTGGGATTGGTTCATGGTCCTAGGTGGCTCTTGGAGATCCAGACTTCATGTCTCATGCAGGAAGGAGAAAAGTAGACAGGTACTACACGCTAGCTGAGCTGTTGTTAAGTGTTGTCAAGTTGATTC
>NW_006408591.1:2170831-2172713 GCF_000296735.1 Chrysochloris asiatica
TACTTTTCCACATGCATCAATGTCTTTCACCAACCAGGAAGCTCTGTCCAGTGCCTTTATTGGGACCTAATTCTATAGGCAATGTTGATAGAATCATGTACCCCCCCTCCCAGAGGTCAACTGATATAACAGTGGTCTTCTGGCTTGGCCAGCTGCCACCTCAGTCACATGCATTTGCATAAATCTTCAGGTGTGATCATGAGGCCCCATCAAAGACACTTACTTCAGTCATTAGGGAAATTGCAGGAACTAAGTCCAAAGACCAAATTCTTTGGGTAAAGTTAAATATAAACCCACAGGGACATATCCTGTCCGGAAACTCCACTGCCATAGAGTTGATTCTAATTCATAGCAACCTGCATAGAATTTCTGAAGTTGTAAATCTTTATGGGAGCAGAAACCTCCATCTTTCTCCTGTGGAGCAACTTCTGGGTTTGAATAGTCAGCCATGTAGTTAGCAGTCTTGTGCTTGCTTATCCTACAGATCCACCAGGGCTCCTTGGGGGCATATCATTGGCACTTGTAATTCATTGTGATATGGAAGAACGAAGAGGCCGGTGTGTAACAGACTCAGCAAGTGCTGACAGTCAGGGAAGGTCTCCTGGATCAGCAGTATCTGAGTTAGGTTTTGTAAGGGAGGTAAGCAAGACAGTGCAGTGTGCCACAAGTAGAGCGGACAGCTTCAGAAAGCCATGGCGATGTGAAAGCACATTATGCATTCCTGGAGTTGTGAGGAACCTGGTATGTCAGGCTCCTAGGGCCAGGGAGGATGTGCTACAAGTTGAGGAAGCATTTGGAGCTTGAAGGGCTGTGTGCCATGCTGAGAAGCCAAGTCCTGTGAGAAGTGGGCCCGCTGCCCCATTTTCCTGGGGCTGGTTTCAGATCACATTTAGACAGGGAATTAACTGGTTTGAGCAATGCCTGGTTTATTGGCAACTGCAAACTGCCACCTGTTAACCAAAGGCTCCAGGCTCAATCTCTGGCCAAGTCTCATCTGGGAATAGACCATTAATCAACTAATGACTTCCACTTTGGCAGAGAAGGAAATGCTAATAGCTGAGGCTGATCTTTTAGCTGAAAGAATGGATCGGCTGTTGTCAGCTCTCATAGGAACATAAAATAGGTTGACTATAGGATTCTAACAGGTCTTTATTATTCATTAGCAGATAAGCACAGATTTGTCTATCTGAATCCCATACAATTATGTTGTTGAGGGAGTTGGAGAAGTTGATTCTGCAGTGGGAGGAGAAGGTGGAGAATGAAACAAGAGATTCTGGGGATACAATGGTACAACTTAAGGGATGATGAGAAGCAAAAGGGCAATTTGTTCTTCCATAGGAACTTGAGTTCAAAGGTGTTCCCATCTCACATTGAACCCAAGTTGTCAATAACAATGTACTTAAGACAGGGTTCTGTGAAATACAAATATCAACAATTTTGCCTGACTGGCATTACCAACCTATTTGATGGTTTAATGAGAGAATTCTTGTCTGTAAAGACACTTTATCAGGTGCAACTAGAATAAAATCCAACCTCTGCTCCAGTTTTCTGGGCTTTTTGATAGTTATATTCTTTTGGAATTTACATGAGCTCTTCTTTCTCAAACATTTTCCTGTCAGCAATTCCCGTGGCTTACTCAGCCTCATTTTAGTTTACATACTATATCCTCAGAAAGGCTTTCTCTGGTCTATTGAACATAGACACTAGCCTGTGAGCAAGTAGTTAAAAATCCAGGCTCAGAAAATACTTCAATTAAAATATATTCTATTTTTTTTCTTAAATGTTTTATTGTGAATTATGTGATAGTTTACAATGGAGAACATTAGTTTTACATTCATTCTATCATATACCATCTCATTGCCATGGTTACAATCCCCTCCAT
>NW_006408591.1:2173475-2226367 GCF_000296735.1 Chrysochloris asiatica
CTTGTGCTAGCAGTCCAGTGATTATCCTACAGCATCACACCAGGACTCCAGTACATACTACTGTTTTTATTAGGTGCCATCGAGTCAGTACCGTCTCATTGCGACCTTATGCACAGCAAAATGAAACACTGCCCGACCCTGGGCCAACCTCACTATTGTTGCCACTGATGCTGCCACTTGGCCAATCCATCCGTTGGGGGTCTACCCCTTTTTCTCTGACCCTCCCTCTACCTAACCAAACATGATATCCTTCTCCAGTGACTGGTCTCTCCTGACAATATGTCCGAAGTATGAGAGATGAAGTTTAGCATATAGAGATTCTTTTATTCAGTCTTAAACAGAATTAAAGTGAGACAAGGCAAACATAAACCATTCAGATGAGGGAAGTCACTGGCATGAGGTCATAATAGTGTCCAAAGGATTCATCTCCATATGGCCAACTTTATAGGGCGCAGAGAACAAAGGGATTTCTTCAGAAAACCATGACTGGTGGAAGATCAATACGGGACAGCTGCAGGTCAGATTATAGAAGTGACAGGGGACTATTGCAGATAGAAAAGCTATGGGATTGTCCTATGTTACCTATGTCCCCATAGGTGACTCTTGTACCCCATTCTCTGAGAAGATTGTCCCTCCCAGTACTGACTAAGGATAAGCCTATCTACTTTCAAATACACTCTGTCTGAGAGCTAAGCTGTCTCTCTTGGACGTCTGTAGTTCAATTGTTTAGAGTAAGTAAAGTACTCAAGAATGATGTCTAGACTTGTTAAGGCTCAAGATGGTGTTAGGGCTCAAACTGTTGGCTGCAGTTTTCTGCAAGCAAAGTGCCCTCAGATTTGAGGCTCTAAGGCAAGCTAGATTCTTGAGTTCAGCTTAAGTTCAGATATACATCAGCTATTTGACCATCACTAATTACGTCATCAATCTATTCCTCAGTTTCCCCATTCCATAATAGTATCTGCCTCATAAAGTAGTTATAGACAAACCAAGAATTTAATAGATATTAGCTATTATTACTGTTCCTCAGAGCTTTTGATCTGATTTCTTGAATTAATCGCAGCCAGTAATTAATTTGCATGCCATTTATTATCTGCCACCCACCTCCTTCTAGAACATGTCTTTCTCATCCATTCTTATATACCGAATGTCTAGCACAGTGGCACATAGTGGACACTCAAGAAGCATTTGATGAATGAGAAATACACTAAATGGGTATTCCCCAGAAGTCTCAACAATCTATCCACAGAGAAGAGATGGCCGAGCTCTGAGGTCAACTAAGTCTCCAAGACCAGCCAGGGAGCCCTCAGCCTGATTTAAAGTTCATTCTCCCCTGTTGTAGGACTTTCAGTTATGGAATGAAATATCAGTGAAACCCCACAGACACCTAAATACTTCCCCTACAGCCAGCGGAGCATTTGACCACAAAAAGGCGGAAGAAAAAATAAGAGTTAAGTTAAACAGGAGCTCCAAACTGCATGCTTCTTCTTCTTTTGTTTTAAAGCTTTTATTGTAAATTGAATGATAGTCTACATGGCAAAATATCAGTTTTGCACTCAACCAATCACATCTTGTTTCATTGCAATGATTACAAACCCCTCCATGTGCTATCAGGTAATAGTATTTGTCTCTATTCCCTCTTTTTTCTTTTTTTTTTGATCAACACAAAAACATGCAAGAATACACAATCATTTAAATAACCAAAGGATACATTTTGCAGACCAACCCCTGCCTGTCAGCACACAGTCTTTCTCTTTTTATGAATCTAGAGTCCACAGAGGCTCTATCTCTCCATGTCATCACCTCTGCCTCCGTCTCTGGTGGCGCTGCTTCTCTGGTCAGAATCCCACATTCTGCTCATTCTCTTCCCTCTTGCTGGTCCTGGGTCCTTTGTTCCTGGAATGTAAGGTTAACTACTACCCCCCTTTTTTCATGCAATTTGTTCTTTTACACTTGTGGTAATTGCAGTTTTTCATGATAACAATAACCCACTATCGAATCAAAAGAACCCTAGCCCCATCTCCTTTCACCAGACCCATGTAGACAAGGTGAAAGCTATTCAGTGGGGATTTTACCTACCCTTCCTCACTCTGAAACTAAATTCCCTCTTGAAAATGTGTAAGCCAGCCACTTCATGCCTTTATAGCCACCTCCATTTTAGGTAGACATGTCTAAGTTGCCAGTCCCTATCAGCCCTATGTACTGAGGGGATAGGCTCAATCATTAAAGTGAAGAATCCTTACCACTAGGTTGGTATTTTGAGCTACTAGATCCATAAGTTAAGGTCAGGTTCATCAAATTGTAGCAATTTACACTTGATTCCTTTATCAAATTTCTTTATTTTCCTCTAGACTCGTTCTGATCATCAAGTCATCCAAGCTAGGTCAAATGGGTACTATCTGCAAGTTTGGGCTTTATTGTATACCTCCTCTCACTTCATATCAGCTGGATTATTCACTCTCAGCTCTAGCCCCCAGTGGCTAGGTCAGTGTCCATGAGCTCAGGGGTTTCCAAGTCTCCCCAGACTTCAGACCAACCAGTCCTGTCCTCTTCTCTCTCTCATCTCAAGGTCAACAGGAGTCTATGGAACATGGTCAAGCTCAGCCCATGTCTTCATTATTACCCTTCTCACATTTCAGTTCACAAGTAGACCAATGAAGTCGCCAGCAAGTTTATAAGCCTGCTTGTGTGTTCTCTTTGAGTTTCAGTCTTGGAAGGGGGTTTGTCAGAAGCTCATGGATAGCTTGTCTTGATGGCTCCCAGGTGAACAGCTTGCTTGTTCTTGTACTAGTTTTTTTTGTTCTTGTACCAATTTTTTTGTTCTTCCCCTTCTGGTCTTTCTTTCAAAAAGGATCTTCTGTTCCTCTAACTGCTCTGGATTGGTCTGCATGTCCTTTTAAGTGAGAATGTCCTACCTCAGAAAGTTCTGTATGGGGTTTAGGACTTCATCTAAGGCCCTATACACTACAAAGGCTCCACAAGAAGCCTATTTCACTGGACAAGTTCTAGAACCCCTTTTAGGTATTCTAATCCATTATAAGATGAAGATGGGTTTATAATCTTTCTGTAATCGTATTTCCTGATATTCGTTTCTATCCCACTCAATTGTCTATTTTATATTAGTAGGCAGGGGAAACAAATATCCATAATACAATCAACCACTTTAACACCATTTCCCTCTTTTACCCTTACAGATTATGCTTCAATCCTTGTATCACAGAACCCTGTTATTACAAAGTTGAGCATTTTTGTTGTTGTTGTTATGTGCCATCGAGTCAGTTCCGACCCATAGCGACCCTGTATAGGGTTTCCGAGGGTGTAAATCTTTACGGGAGTAGAAAGCCTCATCTTTCTCCCGCGGAGCGGCTGGTAGTTTCGAACCGCTGACCTTAAGGTTCGCAGCCCGATTCGTAACCACTACGCTACCAGAGCTCCTTACCTCTGTCACATTTAGCCCAACTGCATGCTTCTTGGTACAGAAAAATGAGCTGTCTTTTCCCCAGTCATGTGAGGGCACTGCAGTAAACAGAGGGAGTAATTCATAAGCCTGATCTTCCTTGAGTGAAGAAGACCTGGGGCCTCAGAGTGATGAGCATGTCAGCAAGGATTTTAGTTCTGTCTCTACCCTTGACTTGTTGTGCAACCTTGGCCAAGTCACTTTACCTCTTTGGACCTCTTCAGTGTCGGCATCTATAAACTGAGAGTATTGAAACTGATGACTAGAATAGTCATACAGTTCTGGTTTTGTCTGTAATTGTGCCATTAAATGTCATTGAATAGGTTCCAACCCATAGACACTCTATATAGTGTTTCCAAGGAGTGACTGGTGGATTTGAACCATTGATCTTGTGGTTAGCAGCCCAGTGCTTATCCTATAATGCCACACCAGGATTCCAATTTTGTCTGTAGACCTAGTAAAATTACTATTATTTTAAGTTTTTGTTCTGAATTGAGTGATCGTTTACATGGGAGAGCGTCAGCTTTACATTCATCCTATCGTATTTTGTTTCATTGCAATGATTACAATCCCCTTCATGCATCATCATTCAACAGCATTTGTTTCTAATCCTTCTGTGGTTTTTTTTGGATGTCCTCTGAAGCATTCAGGAATATATAACCATTCAAACAACCCTGCACTCCAGTCCCCTGGCCATCAGCACACACACCCCTTTCCCTCCCTGAGTCCAGAGTTCCCAGCCGTACCCTCTCTTCACATCATTGTTTCTTCCTCCATCCCTGGCACTGCTGCTTCTCTGGATAGGGTCCCACACTTCACTCTTCTTCCTCGATGGTCCTAGGTTCCTCCGCTCCTGGACTGCAAGATCAACCACTCCCATCCTTTTATTACAAATCATCTACCTTTACATTTCTAACCCTCACAGTCAGTCCTGATAGCAATTATTCACTATTGAACCACAAGTTTTATCCCCATCTCCTTTCACCAATCCCATCTAGACAGGTTGGAAACCACTTACTGGAGATTCTACCTTGCCCTACACCCTCTGAAACTAAGCTCCCTCTTGAAAACTTGTAAGCCAGTCACTTCATGCCTTTTTAGCCCCTCCCCCTCCCCATTTTGGGTAGCCAGTGTTTAAGTTGCCCATCCCTGTCAACCCTGTGTGCAGAGGGAGTGGGAATGATCCTTGCTGTAAAGCTTTGTTCCCTCTTTTTAAGCTGCTACATCCATAAGTATAGGTCAAGTTCATCAAATTGTAGCGGATTACTTTTATACTCTTCTTTCTTTCTCTAGTTGAGTTCTGATCATCCAGCTATTAAAGCTAGGTTAAATGGGTATTATCTGCAAGTATGCACGTTATTGTGCATCTCTCCTCACTTCATATCAGCTGGATGCTTCACTTTCTGCTGTAGTCCTCTGTGACTATGTCCCTGTCCTTGGACTCAGGAGCCCCTAGGTCTCGCTATAATTCTGGTCAACCAGATCACAATCCAGGTTGACAGGAGTCTATTGAATGTGGTAGGACTTAGCTCACAGCTGCATTACTGTTTTTTCCCCCCTTTCCCTTATCAGTAGACCAGTGTGATCACCAGCAGGATGTGGATTCTCTTTGAGTTTCAGTCTTGGAAGGGGGTTGGCCCTGAGGGGAGTTGATTGCTTTCCTTGAAGGCTCCCCTGTGAACAACTTGCTTGTTCTTGTAGTAGTCAATCAGACTGCCATTATTGTTTTTGATTTTTCCTGCTGGTCTTACTTTCAAGAAGTATCTTCTGTTCTTATAGCTGCTCCAGGCTGGTCTGCTTGTCTTTTCAAGTGGAAATTGCCCACCTGAGAAGATTCAGGATGGGGATCAAGAGTCCACCTATGGTCTTATGCAATGCAAAGGCTCTGCATGAAGCCTTTTTCATTGGGCAAGTTCTAGCCCCATTTTAGGTATTCCAATTAGTTATAGGCTGAAGACAGACTTACAAGCTTTCTATAGTGATGTTTCTGGCTATTCCTTTCTCTCTCCCTCAAGTGTCTATTTTAGAATAGTATGCAAGGGAAACCAAGATTCATAAGACAGTCAAGCATCTTAAAATTATTTCCCCTCTTTTACCCATTCAAATCATGCCTCAATCCCTGTATCCCAGAGCCCTGTTGTTCCAAAGTTGAGCATAGACCTAATATAATTATTAATAACAATCTCTGGAGCTTGAACTTGATTCTTAGACACTTCGATCCAATCTTCTTCTAGGACATTGGATTCCCTAATACATCTCCAAATGTAGGCAGCCTCATTCTCCTTATTGAGTCTTGTTTTCTAGGATTCTAGAAAGGCTGAAGGGTTGCATTCTGGTATGGCCATAACTTCATGTTAGCATGAATGATATGGTGGTGGTGGGGTGAGACATGAGGATGGCATTTGATACGCATTCTGAAAAATTATGCAAAAACATACAGTCTAGGTCTGATATGTAATAGACACTCAAGAATTGTTAATTGAATAAATAATTACATTTCACCCCAATTTTTTATGAACATTTGAAACATGCAGAAAGTTGAAAGACTAGTATACTGAACACTCATATACCTACTGTAAATGTTGCATAGGGAAGTCTTACCTCCTCTGACTTCACAAGGGAAGAGGAAAAGACTCACCATCAGCATTGGCCCAAGGCCAATTCCAATGAGATTGAGGTCAGACATGCCTCCATCCTCCAACCTTCCTTACCAATTCTGACACCAACCATCCCTCACCCAGCACTCTCTACTTGTCAGCTGGGTTCAATAACTCATTGCAATAGCCACACAGAACTCAGGCAGTACTCACAATTATGGGATTTACTAAGGAAGTTAACAAACAGGTTACAAGTCAGGTTCAGAAATGCACAAGACACAGTTCGCTGATCAGGACAGCCTTTTCACTGCCATGCCCACAAGAAAGTCACTTGGCCTGGTCTCTGCACGGCTTGGACAATATTACAAAACTCTTTTAGGGCTGCATATAAAAGTCCAAAAGGCACTCCATTTTGTTATAAGCCTCAGCTTGAAGGTGCTCCGCTCTAGCTCTGTGGGTAAGCAAACCAAGATTAAGTGCCTGGAGCTACCCTACTCCACAAGTGAATCTTCTGGCCTAAGGCAGTCAGTTTTATTAGGTATCACCACCCTGTCTTGTGCTCTAATTCTTAGTTCTGCTGCTGTGGCTCCTCTGCCATTTCTCTGGTATCACAGTTCTGTCTCTGGATCAAGAGTTTCAATGTGTAGGGATCTCAGGGTCCAAAGGATGGGCTCCATTCCTGGTTCTTCTTTCATGATAATAGTGAGATCGTTCGTTTTATACCAAGAAGGCTGGCAAAATTGACCAATGCCCTCTTTATATTTCTAAGTTTTTACAATCACAATTAACCTTGTCAACATTCTTTCACAACTGAATCTTATAATCATGTCAGCATTTCCCCCCATCTCTCTTACCCAGATCCATTAGGAAATAGTAGTTTAGTGAAAGTTATAAAGACTATGGGTACAAGAGCCATATGAAACAATTCACTGGACCACACCCACCATCTAGATTCTACAATTAGCACTTTGCTATACTTGTTTTTATCACATATCCATCTAACCATTTAATTTTCTGTGGTTATTCTTAGGTGTTCTAGACTCCATTCTGACTCATAGGGACTCTATGCACAAAAGAATAAAACACCACCCGGTCCTGCACCATCTTCACAATTGTTATGTTTGAGCCCACTGTCACAGCACTGCAATCCATCTCTTTGGAGTGTCTTTTCTTTATTGGTGACCCTATACTTTACTAAGCATGATGTTTTCCAGGGGCTGGTCTCTCTTGACAACATGTCCAAAGTACATGAGATTAAGTATCACCATTCTTGTTTCTTAGGCATTCTGGCTGTACTTCTTCCAAGACAAATTTGTGTGTTGTTCTGGCAGTTCATGATACTTTTAATATTCTTTTCCACCTCAGCAATTCAGATGCATCAATTCTCTGTCTACATTATTCATTGTTGCTGCCACTGTGTTAATCAATCTCCTTCAAGGTCTTCCTCTTTTTTGATAATGCTCTACATGTTGTCCTTTCTCAGGGATTTGTTTCTCCTGATAATATGTGCAAAGTATGAGAGACAAAGTCTTTCTGTCTTTGCTTCTTAGGACTCTTCTGCAAGACAGATTTGTTTGTTCTGCTGTCCTTGGAAATTTCAATATTCTTTGCCAACATTATAATGCAATGCTTCAATTCTTCTCAAATTTTCCTTATTCACTTTCCAGCTATTACATACATATGAGGTAATTTAAAATACCATGGTCAGTTGCACCTTAGTTTCCAAAGTGACATCTTTGCTCTTTAACACTTAAAAAAATTTTTTTTATTGTGAATTGAATGAAGGCTTACAGAAAAGATTATCCATCTCACATTCAACAAATCATTTACTTCATGTCATTCGAATGATTGCTATCCTTTCCATGTTCCATCAGTTAATACTATGTCTTCCACTACCTTCATCTTTCCTGTACTAACTTCCCTCTTGTTGTCTATTGTCTTCCCCATCACCCAAGTTAACATGTGTCTACCCTCTACCCAGTGAATAATTTCCCCTACCCTCCCACCCCAGGTAACCATCATAGAATATTTCTTTTTGCACGCCAATCATTTATTAACTCTTTACAACAGTGGTCTGAATGATATTGCCTAATTTCATTCAGCATAACATCTTCCAGGTTCATCCATGTTATGAAGTGTTTTGGAGATTCATCATTATTATATATGTACCAAAGTTAGTATCCATTTTGCTACTCTCTGCCTCTTGATTGATGCATGTATCCATTTACATTCAGTATATTTATAGGTAGGTATGAATTGATTGCTATCATTTTGCTGTGTGTTTTTTGTGGTATTGCTAGTTTCTTTATTCCACATAAATTTCTACACTGAGTTCATTTTGTTTGTGGGTTTTCTTTTCATATTCTTCATGGCTGTTGTTTTAATGTTTATTAAATCTTTCTGATCTTCCTCTTTTTTGTTTTTCTGTGAAGGTGTATTAATTTTCTTTGAAGTGATCCTGTAATTTAATATTATTTTTTTTCCCACTTAAAAGCCTACTTTATCTCAAAATCTACTTGACTTACACACCATTTGGATGTTCTGTATCTACATTATTTTCTCTTTTTGCTTTATAGTTGATCTCATTATAAATTGACATCTATTGTTCCCTATGTTTAGTCTTATAGGTTTGTTTTACTTTGTTGTTGTTAAGTGCTGTCCAGTTGGTTCCAAACCATAGCAACCCTATGTAGGGTTTCCAAGGAGCGAATGGTAAGCTTGAAGCACCAACCTTGTGGTTCAAACTGGCTTTTCAATATAGTGCATTAACCTACAGCACCACACCAGAAGTCCTTTGGATACGTCTATACATGGGTTGGGTTCTGAGTGGTGTTTTCATGTATATTATTCTCAGGTTGTTGTGCACTGTTGTTGGTTCTCAAGCCAAAGAACATCCTTCAGTAATTTTTGTAAAGTTGGTATGGTTATTAAAAATCTCTTTTCTTTTTATCTGAAAATGTCCTAATTTTGCCATCATATTTGAGGGACAGCTTTGCTGGTCATATGATTTTTAGTTAGAAATTTATTTCTTTCAGAGTTTGGTGTCACTCTATTGTCTTCTTGTCTACATGGTTTCTGCTGAGAAATCAGAGTTAAGTCTTAGTGGTTCTCCTTTTAGATAACTGTGATAGTTAAGGTTTTGTGTTGGCTACTTTAGGATCCTCAGTGGTTTGGCAGTTGAGATGTGGTTATCCCAATGGTAATATCTAATTCAGTGTAGTTAACTCTATGATGATTGGCTATGAGCAGACATAGTTAATTCTATGATGATTGGCTAGGAGCAGCTAATCAATTGAAAGGATGCTTCCTTAGGGGAATGAACTGCTTCCAATATAATGGACACTCTGGCAAAGTTTGCTCACTTTCTTCTGGGTATGGATCTTGCATCTGGGTAGTCCTGCAACCTCTGATTCTTTGGATTTGAATCTGTGGCCTACTTTATTATCTGCCTGCCTGCCAGACCTGCCTACTCTCTACCTGTCTGCCTGCTAGATCTCTCTCACATCTGCTGATCTTGGTTCATCTGACCCAGACTTGGAACTCTTCCACCTCTACAGTTGTGTCATTCCTTTGATATAAACTTCTCTTTATATATAGATACATATATAAGTTTCAAGGAACTCTAGTAGCACAATGGTTATGAGTCAGGTTTCTAACCTCAAGGTCAGCAGTTCGAAACTACCAGCTATTCCACAGGAGAAAGATGAGGTTTTCTGTTTCAATAAAGATTTACAGCCTTAAAAACCCTATGCAGGGTCGTTATGAGTTGGAATTGACTCCACAGCACACCACTACCACAACCATGTAAGTTTAACTGGTTTTGCTTCTCTAGAAAACCCAGTCTAAGACAGTAACTTTTTATTTTTCCTGAGCTGCTTTCAGGGTTGTTTCCTTGTCTTTGGTATTGGAAACTTTATTATGATATACCTTAATGATTTTCTTTTGGAATCTATCCTTTTTGGGGTTGGTTCAGCTTCTTGAATCACTATCTTCTCATCTTTCATAATGTTAGGGAAGTTTTCTTTCTGCAATTCTGACAATTTTCTCTGTGCTTTTTATTGACTCTTCTTATTCTGGAATTCTAGTCACCTGTAACTTACTCCTCTTCATAGTATCTGAAAAAACTGTTTGAAGGTCATGTCTGACTTCCTCTGGTTTCACAAGGAGGAAGGAGAATCAAACTCAAAACCCGCTTAAGGAAGATTCCCATGAAGTGGAGGTCAGACATGCCTCCACCCTATAACTTTCTTTACCCCTATTCTGACACCAACCATCCCTCCCATAACACTCTCTGCATCACATCTCTATTCAACAGTCCATTGCAATGGCCATACAGAAGTCATAACACTATTTATGATTATGGAGTTTATTAGGGAAGGAAATAGGGTACAATTCAGGATCAGAAACAACTCGGGTTACAGCAGTTTTCCAGTCAGGAACAACTCTTTTCTGTTTTACTCACTCTTGTCTTCAACTGGCCCCTGGGCCTCTGCCCTGTTTGACAAATGCTACAAAGCTCTACGAATCGGGCTGCCAACCTCAAGGTCAGCAGTTCTAAACTACCAGCGGTTCAGCGGGAGAAAGATGAGGCGTTCTGCTCCCGTAAAGATGAACAACCTTGGAAACCCTGTTCAGGGTCACTATGAGTTGGCGCTGACTCCACAGTACTCAACAACAACAACAACATAAATGCTCAAAGGGCACATTCTGAATTCCAGACTCCTGATCATAGACACTCAACTTCTAGTCCATGGGCCTGGAAGCCTGCCGCTGTTTTGCCTTGCCATGCTGCTGCCTCTGCCACCACCTCCGCTATCACCAATTTTCTAGGTAGAGATCTCACATTCCACTTATGCTTTTCTTTCTTGATGGTCTTGGGATCTTCTGATCCTGCTTCTAAGATGTTTCCATCTAAACCTGGTAGAATTGCAAAAGTAACCAATCCCAGTGTTAAAGTCCTTCACATCCTATTTACATGGTATCACATAATCGTTTGGTGGGAATTAAGAAGACTTTGGATAGAAAAGTCATATAAAGTACATTCAAGATACCATAATATTCCTTAAAATCTCAGGCTTTCTTCAGATTTTTTCATCCTTTTTTTCAGATTGTTCTTCTAATTTACTAGTACTGAGAGATTTACTTTCAAGATCACTATCAGGGTCTTCCATTGATTCAAATCTACTCCTTTGCCCTTGCAACATAGTGTACATTTCTGAGATGTTAGTATTAATCTTCTGGATTTCTATGTGTAGGTTTTGTACTGTTTCAAAATTTGTATTTATTTTGTCTGTTCTTGTAGTATTTTTCTAAATTCTTTTAAAGCTTTTTTCTATGTTCTCCTTGCTTTCCTTGATCTATCTATTTGTTAAAGGTATGATGCTACAGTATCAACACTGGACTGCTAACCACAAGGTCAGCAGTTCAAACCTGCAAGATGCTCCTTAGAAACCCTATTCAGGGTTGCTGTGAGTTGGAACCAATTCGACAGCACTTAACAACAATCAAAATAACATTATTTTGAATTCTTCCTCAGGTAGTTCCATTACCTTTTCTTCCTTCAAAACATCTTGGTAATTTGTTTGAACCATTCTCTCTTGTTTATTTGTGTTAGTTAACATCTTCTTTTGTCTTTGTTACATTATATTGTCATTATGTGTATTAATTGATGGTTGTAAGTCGGTGTGTTCTTAGGTTCTCACCAACTGTCTCCTGAGGGGGATGGGTGTGATTAGAGAATGGAAATGTGTGCACAATTTTCTGTTTGTGCAACTCAGTGTAGGGTGCATTTTTGGATGGTGTTGGCTGATATCTAAGTTGATCAGGTGGTATGGGAGTTGATATAGGCTTTTGCCCAGTGGGTGGAGCTGCAGAGGGTACAGTTGTGGCTGAACTGTTGCTGTCTTACACCAGGTGGGGCAAGAGGAGAAAACACACCGAAAAAAAAAAACAGAACAAACAAGCAAACAACAGGAAAAACAGACTATAATAAAGGAGAAAAAAATGAGAAAAAATGGGAAGTAGCAAGAATAAAAGAATATAATAACCAAAAAGAGAAAAGAGGGACAGGAAGATAGATTTGTACAAGTTAAAATAAGAAAGAAAATAAAAGGAAGAGAAGAAACACTAAAAGAAAAAAGAAAAATCAAACAAAAAACAGAGAGAGGGAAGATAGATGAAAAGTGAAAGGGTCTAAAGAGTAATCAAGAAAAATCACGAGAAAAAAAAGAAGAGGGTGGAAATGAGAACAAGAAGAGAAGAGAAAACAAAAGCAAAGATAGGATAAAAATCAAGGGAAGGGAAAGAAAGGAAGAAGGAGAAGAATGAAGAAACAAACAAAAACAATGAAACAATGAAAGGAAAAAATAAGCAAACAAAAACCCAGTGCAGTTGTTGGATCCAGGGAGAAGAGAACTCTGGGGGGGCTCCTGCTGGCCAAGGAACTCATGTGGTGGGTGGGGGAGTGATGTGACAACTTCCTTCTCCGTCCTAGATGGAGTTCCTATAGGTCTGAAGATGGTGGTGGATGTGTACCATAAAATAAGTTCTGACTCATAGCAACCTTGTTTCTGAGGCTGTAAATCATTAAAGGAGTAACGCCTCAGGCACCCCATCCTTCAGCAGTTTGTGGAAGCCCTTCAGGTTGCTAGTTTCAGTGTTTGCCTGAACCAGAGGAAAACTGGGAGTAGGGTGACTGATTATGAAGATTCCTGCTTGTCTAATTTTGGTCTAAAGGCTCTGTGGGTTCTGTAAATCTGGAGTAGAACCTATCTGAACCCAGGTGCCAAGGAGGTACAGTGGGCACACGTCTCACACTGGCTCAAACTGTGTGATTCAGAACAATTGAAGAGCAGGGCCTGTTCTGGGGGTAGGTGAAGGTGGGATCTGGCCTCACCTGTCTTATCCAGCGGAGTAAGGGAAGCAAGAAGGAACCGTACTTTTTCTGTTGCCTGCTTTAATGTGCCCTGCCAGGTCTCCATCTGTCTGTCTCTCTAAAGTTACTCGAAAAAGTTCAAGATATCTGCACCACATCTGGCCAGCAGTCCATTCACCAGTCAGTCTCCTTCTTTCACAGCCCCTGCTTAGTTTCTCCTCCCAGCTGAATACACTTCTCTAACCTTTCCTCTGAAACTCAAGGCTCCAGGTTTGCCCTCTGTATCTGTTTCATTTGGTCTTCTGTATCTTTGTTGTACAGGGTCTGTATAGAGCGTCTACCTTGTCCTCCATCTTGACGGAAGTCCTGCTCTTTAAAGAGATCTTTTGCAGCAGATTTGCCCGATGATGTCTTGACTGCTGTGATTCCAAGTAAAAAGAAATCTTTGAAAACGTCAGCATTTTCTTAGTTTATCATGATGTTGTTTATTGGTCCAGTTGTGAAGATTTTTGTTTTCTTTGCATTGAAAGGTAGGAAAATAAATAGGCTGTAGTCTTTGATCTTCATCAGCAATTCCTTCAAGTTCTCTTGGCTTTCAGCAAGCAATGTTGTGTCACCTGCATATTGTAAGTTGTAATACTATGTCCTTCTGTTAATCCAGTTTCTTGAATTATTTGCTTAGTATACAGATTGGATAAGTATGTTGAAAGTATACAACCCTGACACATACCATTCCTGATTTTAGACCTCTCAGTTTCCTCTTGTTCTGTTCTAACATCTGCCTCTTTTGTCAGCCTTTTCCCCATCTTCCCATTCCTTCTTGACTTTGTCCTTAGGTCAATGTTACCCTTTTGATTTTGAATGATTGACTATTCCATGGTGAGCAAATCTCACTAGTGTTTTTATCCCCCCTTGGATAAAAAGTGCTCCAAGTGCTCCTTGGAGGCCAAGATGGCCAAACTTTGTCTCTCATACTTTGGACCTATTGTCAGGAGGGACTGGTCACTAGAGAATGATTTCATGGTTGGTAAGGTGGAGGGTCATAGAAAAAGAGGAAGACCCCAATGAGATGGATTGGCCACGTGGCAGCATCGATGGACTCAAGTGTGGCAACAATAGTGAGGTTGGCCCAGGATCGGGCAGTGTTTTGTTCTGCTGTGCACAAGGTCGTTATGAGTCTGTACTAACTCAATGGCACCTAACAACAACAACAATATACTTGTCTACTGCTTGGCTAAAAATTGGGCCAGAGGGTGAGTTCCTTTTCAGACTTGAAGGGTATTCCAGGGTCATAGTCTCAGGCTCCTCCAGTCTCTTTCTGATCAGTAAAATGTCTTTTTTTATTTGTACCTCTTATTTATAATTTTGAGTTTTGTTCCACATTTTCTCCTACTCTATCTGGGACCTTCTAATGTGATCCTTTTGCGAGTAATTGGTTGTAGTATCCAGCCATCATCTAGTTCTTCTGGTTTCAGAACCTTGGAGACTGATGCTCCCATGCTCTTTTAGTCCATTGGACTTATTGATTCTAAGCATCTTCAGTTCTCATCATTCTTCTTTCTTCTGCACATGGAGAGAACAATAGCTGCACCTTAGATGGCCACTCCTGAACTTTTAAGATCCCATATGCTGTTCACCAAGTAGGATGTAGAACATTGTATCTGTGGACTATGTTATGCCAATGACCATGGTTAGTCCCCTGAGACTATGGTCCTTAGCTCTCATGCCCAGCAACTCATTGCCTTAAGATGTTTGATAATATATAAGATGCTTTCATCATTGTGCTCCCTATATGCTGCACTACATTCATAGTTGTGTTTGCAGCAAACATCCGTTTTCAAACATTTATATATTGTGGGCATACTCTCACTCTTCTTCCCATACTCATTCAGACTGTGTATCTGTACCTACAGAACACTGTTGTTCCAAGGTTGTGTATGTGGCACTATTTACCACTTATCCCCTTTGACCCTTGCATACTTCCCAATGTCTTCATAATTCTGCCAACCTCCTTCTTCTTGTATATTGCCCTCTCTGTAACCTGATTTAACATGTGTCTACCCTCCAGCTAGTGAATTACTCTCCCTTCCCTCCCACCCCTGGTAACTATCAAATAATGTTTCATTTAGCATGAAAATTTTTCTTGAGATTGTACACAAGTAGTCTTATACAATATTTGTCATTTTTTGATTGACTAATTTCACTCAGCATAATGTCCTCCAGGTTCATCCATGTTATAAGGTGTTTTTCAGAGTCATTGTTATTCTTTATCGTTGCATAGTATTTCATTGTATGTATCTACTAAAGTTTATTTACTTATTTTTCCATTGATAGATATTTAGATTGTCTTCATCTTTTTGCTACTGTGAGTAACATCTTTTTGCTGTCATGGACATCAGTGTGTCTATATCTCCTTGTGTCCTGGCTCTTATTTCTTGTGGATATATACCAAGTAGAGGAATTTCTGGATCATGTGGTATTTCTATTTCTAACTTTTTGAGGAAACCCATACCATTTTCCACAGTGGCTGAACAATTTTACAATTCTACCAGCAATTAGGTGCATTCTGGTCTCTCTTGTCAGCATTTGTTGTTTTCTGTTTTTTTGACCTTTTCTATTAATGCTGGTGTGAGGTGATATCTCATTGTTGTTTTGACTTGCATCTCTCTAATGGAGTCCTGGTGTGGTGCTGTGGGTTAATGCATCAGACTGCAAAGCTGTTTGAACCGCAAGGTCGGAGGTTCAAACTCACCAGCTGCCCCTCAGAAACCCTATATAGAGTCGCTATGGGTCAGAATCAACTCAACGACACTTAACAACAACAATGGTGTGGTATTGTAGGACAAGCACTGGACAATAAGGTCAGTTTGAACTGCAAGATCAGTGGGTCAAATCCACTAGTTTTTCCTCAGAAACTTCATACATGGTTGCTTTGAGTCGAAACAGACTTGACAGCACTCAACAACAGTAACACCAAGGGCTAATGATTGTGAACATTTCTTCTTAGGTTTATTGTCTGCCTGAATGTCTTCCTTGGTGAAATGTCTGTTCAGGTCCTCTGCCCATTTTTTAATTGGGTTGTTTGTCTTTTTCTTGTAGAGGTGGTATACTTTTCTATATATTTTAGAGATTAATCACTTGTCTGATGTCATTGCAAAAAAATGTTTTCCAAGTCTGTAACTTCTCATTTCACTTTTTGGTGAAATATTTTGATGCACAAAAATGTCTAATTTTTAGGATGTCCCAGTCACCTATTTTGTCTTTTACTGTTTGTGTGTTTTTAGTTATGTTTGACAGTGTTTCTAAGCCTTGTTTTGGTGGTGGTGGTGGTGGTGGTACGCCGTGGAATCAGTCCTGACTTGTAGTGACCCTGCATAGGGTTTCCGAGGCTGTAAACCTTTATAGGAGCAGAAAGCCTCATCTTTCTCCTGTGGAACTTCTGATAGTTTCGAACTGCTGACCATGAGGTTAGTAGCCTGACTGGTAACCATTATGCTACCAGAGCTCCTTATGCCATGTATTAGAACCCCTAAATTTGCCCCTTTTTCATTGATGATATTTATAGTTCAAAGTTTAACAGTCTTTAATCCATGTTGATTATGTTTTTGTATATGGTGTGAGATATGAGTCTTGTTTCATTCTTCTGTAAATGGATTTCCAGTTTTTCCAGCACCATTTATTGAAGACACTACCTAGTCCCCATTTAATGTGTTTTTGTATTTGTCAAAGATCACTGACTGTATGTGAAACGATTTACTTCTGGATTTCTCAGTTCTGTTCCATTGACCTATACATGTTTTCTTTTACTAGTACTAGGCTGTTTTGACCACTGTCTCAGTATAGTAGATTTTGAGATCAGGGAGTAAGAGATCTCCAACTTTGTTCTTCTTCTTAACTAATACTTTGTTTATCCACAGTTTCATTCCTTTCCATATAGTGATCAGATTTTCCATCTCTTTAAAGAATGACATTGGAATCTGGATTACGATTGCATAATATCTACAGATTGATTTGGGTAGTATTGACATTTTTGGTGTTAAGTCTTGGTATATTTTTCCAGGCCCAAGCTATGGTATTTTCAATAGCCTCATATACATGTGGAAGTTGGACATCGAATAAAGGAAGAGAATTGATGCATTTGAGTTATGGTGTTGGAGAAGAATATTAGAAGTACCATGGACTTCCAGAAGAACAAACAAATCTGTGTTGGAAGAAGTACAACCCGAATGCTTTTTAGAAGCCAGGATGGGCAAGACTTCATCTCTCATACTTTAGACATATTATCAGGAGGGACCAGTCCACAGAGTAGGACATCATGCTTGTTAAAGCAGAGGGTCAAGGAAAAGGAGGAAGACCTGCAATGAGATGGAGTGACACAGTAGTAGCAGCAATGAGCTCCATCGTAACAACAATTATAAGGATGATGTAGGATTGGGCAGCATTTTGTTCTGTTGTGCCTAGGTTCACTATGAGATGGAATTGTTTCTTCAGCACCTAACTACAATATCCTAACAAGTAAACAATATCAGCAAAATAAATTTTAACAAGTTATAAGAAAAGTAAAACAGAATTATGTGGTAGATAATTCTAACAGGTACTACTTTAGATAATACAGCCAGAATGCTCTCAACCAGGATGGTGAGATTTTGTTTCTCATACTTTGGACATGTTATCAGAGGGGACAGTTTCTTGAGAAGAACATCATGCTTGGTAAAGTGGAAGGTTGGCACAAAAGAGGAAAATGCCCAACAAGATGGATTGATACAGTGGCTGCAGCAATGGGCTCAAAAGTAACAGCAATTGTGAGGATGGTGCAGGACTGGTCCATGTTTCATTCTATTTAAATGGCATCCCTCTGAGTCAGAACTGATTGGACGGCACCTAACAACAACAATAACTTTAGGTAAACAATCAGGGGAGGCATATTTCACATCATTGAGGAGGTGACACTTGGGCTGTGTCCTGAATGGTAAGAAGGAGCTAGTTATGCAAATACTGAGGGAGAATGTACAGCAAACAGAAAGGCCCTGAGGTGGGAACAAAGTTGGTGTGTTTGAGGCATAGAAACAGGACTACTGTGATTGAAATATAGCAAGTGGTTGAAAATCAGTTTGCAAAAATAGAGAGTGACCAGACCCTAGTCTAAGGTCAAAGAGTTTGAGTTTTATTCTTAGTGGTGTACCAGGTGGTATTTTAATCACTGGATTCATGCTACCTGTTAGAATGAGGAATGGACAAACTATTCATATATCTAATTAGCTGCTGTGTGGTAAGTCATAGCTTCACCCAGGTGGTGTGGCAACTGAGAAAAGAAATAGGTGTTGGAGTCAGAGATCGATGTTCAGATTTCACTTCCATTTCTTACTGGGGTGTGCCTTGGGCTGATCAGTCTATCCGAGTCTCCTTTTTTTTTTTTTTTTCATATATAAAAGGGAGACAGCAATACTTCACAGTTATTCTGAAGATAAACTGACCTGCTCTGTGGGATTTGGAATCTTAGGGTTCTGAGCCTTTCTCCAGCAGTTTATATAATATACATGTATTTTCTTGCTGCTTTGTGGTTCAACAGTCTGATATGGGTCTCCCTGGGCTAATGTCAAGGAGTCAACAGGGCTGTGCTGTTTACTGAAGGTTCTAGGGGAAGAATCATGTCTTTGTACATTTGGGTTGTTGACAGAATTCAGTTCCTTCAGTTTTTTGTGGTTGTAGAATGGAGACCTCTGGATGACCCTGGTCTACTAACCTAAACCAAGTTTCCATGAAGTCATTTCCGACTCACTGTGACCTCATGTATTTCAAAGTAGAGCTGTGCTCCATAAGATTTTCAATGACTGTGAGCTTCAGAAGTAGATTGCCAGGTGTTTCTTCTGACGTATGTCTGGGTGGATTTGAAATAGGAATGATACAGAGATTACCATTGTCCCTGTAATGACATGCAAATTTGTGAAGCATTCCTTACAGTCCCTGGGTGGTGCAAATGGTTAATCACTGGACTACTAACTAAAAGGCTGGTAGTTCAAACTCACCTGTAGGCACTTCCAAAGTACTAGTTAATGATCTATTTTCAAAAGACCTTAACAACCATGTAGAACAATTCTACTCTGCACACACGAGTCACCACGGAATCATCAACATTAACCTAGAGGTTGGTGGTGTGGACTCACCTGGGGCTCCAAGGAAGAAAGCCCTAAAGATCTCCTTCCATAAAGATTATAGCCAAGAAAGCCCCATGAATAGTTTTACTCTGTAACACACAGGAGCACAATGAGTTGGGCTTGACAGCAACACGTTTTCTGATGGTGGTAGTGATGTTAAACCTGAGATCCCAGTTTCCTTGCTGTCTATCAGTAACGGCAGTTTCCAGCTTCTAGAACTACCCATATTCCTCAGCTTCTGGCCTTCTTTCTTCATCTTTAGTGACAGTTATAGTGTGGCAAACCCTTCTCATGCTTCTAATTTCTTCTCCCATTTTCTCTCTCTTATTCCGTAGGGAAGGGTTCTTCATGTTTAAGAACTCATTGAGTTCACCTGGCTAGTCTTCTTAGGTAATCTCCTCTTCACAAGGTCTTTAAGCTGAATCATATATGCAAAGTCCTATTGCTATGTAAAATAATATGTGCACAGATTTTGGGAAGTAAGATGTGGGCATCTGAGTGGGGACCATTATTCTGCCTACCACAGTATCTATCATCACTCTAGGATGGGTGGATTTCTCCGAGTAAAGGACCGTCTCCCATTCAGGACAGCTGGAGGGAATGAAGGGGATTTTAGATGAAGGGAAAAGAGGTGAGGCAGCAGCAGTAAAGGTGTTGACAGATCTGGGGGTGGGGAGGAGAGGTTACAGAAGGATATTCTTTACTTCATAGAACACAGGAATGCAGATGGCTAATTTCCTTTGAGATCAGTTCTGCTGAGGATAAAGCAATCTTCACCTGCTATGAATAATGGCAATGCCTTTCTACATGATTTTCATTAATTAATTGATGGGTTGTTTTCTGTTCATTACTGTCTGTAATTGAAGGATGTTGTCTTACTGTCCTGCAGATGTTTCTAGATGTTGTTAGAACCAGAGCTCCTTTAGCCTCACCCAGCATTCCCTCACAGATCATCTGGCAAAAGTTGTTTGTGTTGTCATTAGCTCTTACAGAAGCTCAGTTATCATCCAGAAGGGTCCTGGTGGTGTCTGATCACTTGAGAAATGTCTTCTTCAGACAGTCTAATAAGTTATGTTGTCTAGATACCATTTGTTTAAAGCCTTACACTTTTTCTTTCTTTTTCATTGCTATCCTTCTTCTTCCTTCCTTCTTTCTCCTCTCATTTCTTCTCCTCCTTTAGAACTCCCTGTGGTGCTAACCTAAATGATTGCAGGTTCAAACTCACATGGAGGCAACTTGAAGAAAAGCCTGCCATGTGCTTCTGAACGATAATAGCTTTGAAAACCCCATGGACTCATGTGGTTGCCATGAGTTAGAAGTGACTTAAGAGCAAATGTTTTTGTTTTGCATTAAAAAACAAAACAAAACAACTTCTAGGATAACAAGTATGAAAAAGAATCATTTAAACTCAAGAAATAACCCAAAGGCATAAGAAACAGTGAACATTCACTGGTCAGATCAAAGGAGTTTAAAGCAAAGGAATATTCTGTTTCAACAAGCCTTTAGGAAAACAAGGCATTAAAAGGCCAGAGTGACTTTGCCTAGGAGATGTGAGGGTGGGGGTAGTCTGGTAAATTTAGGCAAACTAAGTAGAGAGGGAGGAAATGACTCTCTCAACCCCCCAGGCCTTGGGAGTACAGGCTGCAGGAAACCCTTGGGTGTGATTCTCCCTATCATTCCTATGGAGGGATGGTAAAACAGACTCTTGCCCCAGGTTTTGCTGTGAGAGAAGGGGTGTGTTGGAATTGGACTTTTTAGATGCTGCCACAGTCTCATTGTGTGCTAATAGAGGTCATAGCTCTTGGGAACTGGAGTTGCAACATAGAGGAAACTCCTCCTCCCCCCAATCCACACCCTAGCGTCTTTCACCCTTGGACTTCTCAGTCATACAAGTCATGCCAATAGGGACAACTCTGTGGAGGATATTTGTAAAATAAGTTAGAAAGGATGAAACCACTGCTGTAGCATCACCAAGAAAAGCTAATCCTTGGGAAACCCATCAGGAGAAAGAGGTAGTTGAGCAAAGGAAAATCACGAGATCTTTTCTTTGACTTGAGATATTCTATACATTTGAGTAAATGATAATCAAATTGGTATTAGCAATTATAATATGATCATTGAGCAACAAGGATGTGTTCATTGCTATTTTACATGTATTATCTTTGAACATAACACTAACTCTGCAAGGAGGCAGAGGGGATTACCATTAAGTAAGGTAAACATGGGATTACTTGTGTTTATTTACTCATCTCTAGTGAACAGTTTCATATGATGTGGATAAAATATGCTCATTACAGGTTAGTAAATTGTGAAGTGCCATCAAGTCAGTTCCAACCCATAATGACCCTATATAGCGTTTCCAAGAAGCAGCTGGTGAGCTTGAACTGCTGACCTTGCAGTTCAAATGGCTTTGCAGTCTGGCACATTAACCCCCGGCATCACACCAAGACTCTTGATTAGTAAATAAACACAGGTAAATCCATGCTTACCTTGCTTACTGGACACACTGTCCCCATCAGGGATTGTAAATTTGAAGAGTCTTTCATTCTGTAGGAAGGTGCTATGGGGTTGTGAGAGAGATAGAAGCAAAATCTCTGATGTGGCAACAAACATGAAACTGTTCACTTCAGATTACTAAGCAAACACAAATAAACCTATTTTTAAACTTGTTGAATAATCTAATTGTTGGGTGCATAAAGTAGGCATTATGCTCATCTATGGATGAAGGAGCTCTGGTAGCATGGTGGTTATGAGTCAGGCTGCTAACCTCAAGATTGGCAGTTCAAAACTACCAGCTGTTCCGTGGGAGAAAGATGGGGCTTTCTGCTCCCTTAAAGATTTACAGCCTCAGCAACCTTATGAAGGGTCGCTGTGAGTCGGAACTGACCCCACGGCATACCTCTTCCACCATGGATGTGGAAATTAAGAATGAGTAAGATTAGGAGAGTTGTCAAAACCCACAGAACATGTGTGATGAGGTTGAGATTCAAGTTCTGCTTCATGAATGTTGAAGTCTATTCCTTTCCTTCTTTTCTCTCTCCCTCCCTTCCTAGAGTCCTGGTACAATGGGTTACTCTTTGGGCTGCTAACTGTAAAGTAAGAGGTTCAATCTCATCTGCCAGTCTGCCATTACACAGGAGAAAGAAGAGGCTATCTACTTTCACAGAGATTTAATCTTGGAAACCCTATGAGTCACTATGAGTCAGAATCCATGGGCTTCAAAAGTATGTGGAAAAATTCTATTATATTTTAATTCCATTTTTCCATGAACTTTTTAAAATCTCCCCACGCCCAACCCCATCCCACACACACTTCAGAGATAGAGAGAGATCATGATTTTAAGGAAGTGGCTCATGCAATTGTGGAGGGTGGTAAATCCTAAATCTAAGAACCAGATGTCAGACTGGATTTGTCTCCTGATTCGCATTATTACAAGGTGTTGACAAACCCAAAATAGGCAGGTCAGTTGGCAGGCTGCTGGCTCACGTCATAAACATCAGAGATCAGAGGATGAGGGGATGCTATTTTGTCAAAATAGCCAGATATGAGGAAAATGATTGGCTTTTCAACTGATTGGCTGCTCACATCAGATCACAAAATAGAGGATTATTGCATTATTACATTATGAAACAATTAGTCCAATATCTGAGAAACCACTTAGAATCATAGTCTAGCCAAGTAGACAAATAATATTAACTATCACTCCCATGCAAACTCTGGACAGTGAATAAGGAAGACTGTAGAAGAATTGTGCTTTTGAGTTGTGGTGTTGGAAGAGAATATTGAAAGTGCCATGGGCTGCCAAAAGAACCAATAGATTTGTTTTGGAAGAAGTGCAGCCAGTGTGCTCCTTGGAGGCCAGGATGGCTAGGCTTCCTCTCTCATACTTCAGACATATTGTCAGGAGGGAACAGTCACTGGTGAAGGATATCATGTTTGGTAAGGTGGAGGGTCAGAGAAAAAGAGGGAGACCCCCAACTAGATGGATTGACCAAGTGGCAGCATCGATGGACTCAAGCGTGGCAGCGGTAGTAAGGTTGGCTCAGGATTGAGCAGTGTTTTGTTCTGCTGTGTATAGGGTCGCTATGAGTCGGTACCGACTCGATGACACCTAACAACAACAACAACATCACACCCAATTTAAAAAAAGAAAGAAATAAAAGTAAAGGCAAACAAAAATAAAACAACCCTGGGTGATTATTACCTAGTTTATTTATTGTAGATTTATTCTTCCGTTAGCTTAGGAAGGAGCTAATTTGGACTTTAAGTTAGTGATAGTGTTGTTTCTAATACTGTTTTAAATATTTTGTTGTATATTTTAATACAACCAAATCTTATCAGACTTTTTATTGCCATAGTGACAGCCAAAGAATTAATAAATCCTCCCATTCCCTACCCTTACCATCCAAAGGAAGGAGAGCTCTCTGCAGTAGAATTATCTGGCCCACCTCTCTACCTTTGTTAAACCTTTCATAATAGGTGAGAACCTTTTAAGATTTACCTTAATAAATTATTTCCAGCTCTGTTTATAATCAGACAGTGTGTCTGAAGTGTGAGGATACAAAGACCTATGGGCTATATACTCTCAACTCCACTTGAATAGCATAGATCAGTTATTTCCTAAAATAGTAGAAGAGCAGCAGCAATGTGAAGACTCTCACCAAACTTGAAACTATTCCCATATTCAGGATTTAGGACTACAGTTTCAAACACACAGTACAAATGTGTCTGCTTTGATGTCAACATTTATATTCCTATTTTTTCTCCCCAGTCTTCTAGTAAAACGGATGCTCCAGAAATGTTTACCATATTAACACTGTGGCTTTAGAAAGTTTCTGGGTCTTAGCTGGGATCTTTGTGTAACTGAGTTTGAGAAACATTGATTAGTCAGTGGTCAGAAAACTTTTCCCCTAAAGGGCTCACTGTTGTTAGTCTATATTGACTCTGACTGATGGGAGATTTATGTCTGATAGAATGAAATGTTGTCCAGTCCTGTACCACATGTGAGGTTGTTGGTATATTTGAATACATTATCATGGCTACTGTGCATTTTGAGTGCCTTCCAACTATGGGCTTATCTTCCAGCACTGTATTGGATTATATTCTGTAAAGGATTTATTGTTATTGTTAAATGCTGTCATGTCGGTTCAGGGATTGTAGCTGTCGTTAAGAGCTGTCTAGTGGTTCGCTCATAGCAACACTGTATAGGGTTTCCGAGGAGTAACTTGAAATTGGTGGATTCGAACCACCAACCTTGTGGTTAGCAAACAAGTGCTTAGCCTACAGTGCCCCACAAGGGGTAAATGTAAATACTAAGCTTTATGGGAAATACAATCTCTGTTACAATTTTGCCATTCTGCTGCTGGGGCGAAAGTGGCTACTTGTTGTTGTTTTTAAGTGCTGTCGGGTCGATTGTGACCATATATAGGGTTTCCAAGGAGCAGCTGGTGAGCTTGAAACACTGACCTTGCAGTTCAAACAACTTTGCAGTCTGATGCATTAGCCCACAGCACTGCACCAGGACTCCAAAAGTGTCTATAGACAATGCATAAATAAATGAGTGCAGTTGTATACCAATACTATATTTTCTAAAACAGATAGATTTGGCCTGTGGGCTGCAGTTTATTGATCAGTAGATTAGACAATAAATACTCCAAGAATTTATTTATTTTTTTAAATAAGGGAATATTTTTTAGCTGGAACAAATAAGAAGAATTGGAGTGAAAAGTCCTTTGACAGTTCAAGGACACAGTGTTTCAAAGAGCAGAGAGGAAATGACAGCATTATAGGTACAGGATCAATTGATTTCAGGGGTAGGTGGGCTGGAAGAAGGTAAATAGAGCAGTTTACTGGAGGAGGAAAATCATATTGAAGAAAAGCACTCTAAAACATTGGAACTAGAAGGAACTGCTCTAACAAATTCATGGGATGGTAGGTCAGGTGCAATGCAGGAAAGAGGAGTCAAAGAGGCCATGAAGAGTAACTAGGTTTACTACACTTATAGCTCCAGACAGAGCGAGGCACTGTAGGCCATGACCCAAGACCATCCAAGGGTTTGCACAGGGAGCAAGGTAACAACAAACTGGAATTGTAGGAGTGGGCTTAGGCATGGTAAGCAGGATGCATTAGCTAGGTTTTATGGGCTCCTGGAAGACTGGGTATTTTGACTAATTCTGCAAGCTAAGGGGGCCTAGGTTGTTGGTACCTGAGCCCAGAGTGATTGAAAGAAGTGGACAGTGGCCCAAGAGTATGGGAATCTGATCAGAGGACTAGCTGGAGAGTAGATTTATCTGCTCAAGAAGGGAATAGACCAAACTATAGCCAGGGCCTCAAGACAGCATTGTGAGAAAATGGTATTGCTGGGACTTTGCTGATCATTTGTCTCTTATTGTCCAGATGGGAAAAGTGAGGCCAATAATAAAAGATTTTTCAAACCTGGCTGCAGAGTGGAGTGCTTTGAATCCTAAGTAAGGGAGCTCAGCTCTGTTGGGCAGGCCAACAAGGTTTCAACACTTCATGTGAAAGCTTATTAATTAGCTGACTTCCTATATGGCATGCAACCAGATGTTGCAACAGAAGTTCCTTTGGGATGGAGTTAATTCCAACCTTTGTACAATATTATGAAATAGCACTGTAGTGATGGTGACAGGATCCATCTGGAGCAATCACCTAGACAAAATGCCAAGGTTCTAGAAGCTTTAGTTTTTCATGTAGTCACGTACTTACTCTGAAACCTCAGACCAAATCCTGAGCTCCTCTGTGGTTTTTCCTTTGGCCAAACAAGGAGCATTTGTACTCCTCTCTCCATGTGGATTGTTGCTTGCTCCTCTGTCAGTTCCCGGCTTCTGTCCTCTCTACCATCAACACTGTCTTCAAAAATAACTGGAGAAAGCTGGAGTGTGAGGGGAAGAACCTTGGGTGATCCAGATAGTTGCACTGTTTCCATCTAATTATTGTCCACTCACCCTATGCCAGATACTGAGCTGAGTGTCAAGGATAAACAGTGAATCAGGCAAGAAGACTTTTACCCTCATGGAACTCATATGCTAGAGGTGTGAGAGGAGTATGTGAACAATGTACAAATCAAGAAACAAAAAAACTCAGATACAGATAAGCACTGCAAAGGACCCAGGACAAAGTAATATGGTGGTCCACCACTGGTCTGTCAGTTTGTCCTGCTGGGATGGCTTGCATATTTGTGATAACTATATTTCAAAAAGCAGTAGAATCATCCAGTGTGAAAAGGAGCTTTCAGACTAAGATGGACTAAAAAGAAAGGCTTGGTGATCTACTTCCAAAATTAGTCAGTGAACACCTTATGGATCAGAGAAGAATATTATCTGACTCACCTGCTTTTCTGCTCCTGCAAAGATTTAAAGTCTCAGAAACCCTATACAGGGTCACTATGAATTGGAAGTAACTTGACAGCACTTAACAACAAACAACAACACTTGCTTTAGCTGGACCTTTAGGAGGGATCGATTGCTAGTGAGGACATCATGCTTAGTGAAATAGTGTCAACAAGGATAAAGGAAGAAGTGCAGCCAGAGTGTTCCTTAGAGGCCAAGATGGCCAAACTTTGTCTCTCACACTTTTGACATATTGTCAGGCGGGAACAGTCACTGGAGAAGGATATCATGCTTGGTAAGATGGAGGGTTAGAGAAAAAGAGGAAGACCTTCAACGAGATGGATTGGCCAGGTGGCAGCATTGATGGACTCAAGCATGGAAACAATAGTGAGGTTGACCCAGGATTGGGCAGTGTTTCATTCTGCTGTGCATAAGGTCGCTATGAGTCGGTACTGACTCGATGGCACCTAACAACAACAGTGAGATGGATTTGCACAATAACCAGAACAGTGAACTTGAACATGGCTAGCTATCATGAGGACAATGTAGGACTGGCCATGTTTTTGTCTTGTTGTAGTTGTAGTTGATTCAATGTAGCGCTGTCCCTTATCTATCATGAATCCATCGAATGTGGTTGTGACTGGCGGAGCTCTTTTAAGTCCTGTAGCAAGAGAAAACCTCTGGGCGGTGTGACCTGAATGGTGACAGTAGTCCAGGCAGCTAGAAGAGCAGGACAAAGGCCTGAGTGTTGTTCTGTGCCCCACCTTTACCAGTGATAAATTAACCTGCCATCATTCATGATCTTGTGATAATTTTCTTTGTCCTTTATAGTATATAATGAATACCAAGGTTGTGATTCAGCAGATTCCACTGGCCTCAGTATTAGACACATGCTGACAGTCTTTGTCCAATGACTATCTTTGTCCTGTTGAAGGCATAGTAAAAGTGTCTTTGTGGAACATTTTTGAATCTGGAGTCTTTGAAAAAAATTTTTAGTAGATAGTAGACAGAGGAGTAGGCAATGTTAAGAAATGAATTAGTTTTCTTCAGTCGGGTTGATAGAGTGACTCCATCAAGTTATGTTTTAAAAAGAGCTTCTAGCTATTACATGGAGAATGGCCCAAGGGATTAAGAGTAGAAGTAAAATAATAAGGCAATTTAAGTAGCCCAGTTTGGAAATAATGGTGGCTTAAATCAGACAGTTAGCAGTGACGACTAGAGAAGTGACTGGAATCAGAATGTATTTTGGAAGGAAATAAGCAGGCCTTGTTGAGGGAATGGAAGTAGAGGCCTTTGTGTATGTGTTAAGTTCCACCTCATAGCAGCCCTGTATAGGGTGAAGAGCAAAGATGTCAGCTTGAGGACTAAGGTGTGCCTGACTCAAGCCATGGTATTTTCTTTTAAAAAAAGGTTTTATTGTGACTTGAGTGCTCGTTTACAGGGCAGGTCATCAGTTTTACACTCAACAAATTATATTTTGTTTCATTGTAATCATTACAATTCCCTCCATGCACCATCAGTTAACAGTATTTACCTCTATTTTCCCCCCCACCCCTTTTTTTTTTATGTACACAAAACATACAGAAAATATACACAGCCTTTCTCGTTTCCTGGGTCTAGAGTCCGCAACTGCTCTCTTTCATGGTATTTTCAATAACCTCATATACATGGGAAAGCTGGACAGTGAATAAGGAAGACTGTAGAAGAACTGATGCAATTGTGAGGTTAGCCCAGGATTGGGCAGTGTTTCATTCTGTTGTGCATAAGGTTGCTATGAGTTGGTACTGACTCGATGGCACCTAACAACAACAACAACAACAGGAGTGACTGGTTGGATTGAATTGGTGGTTAGCAGTCTAGTGCTTATCCTACAGCAGCACTCCAATTTCTGGTGGTGGAGTAGAAATCAAGGATGACTCCTAGGAATGGGCTGGAATCCCAAAAGACGAATTGTGGTGCTTTCTGTTGAGACTGTAACTTGGAAATATAAGCAGTTTGGGGTTTGTGGGGATGGTAAGTCAAGAGGTTTAATATGGGAGTGGTAAATGGAAGGTTAAAAAGCCTAGTGGCACAGTGGTTAAGTACTCTGTTGCTAACAAAAAACTCAGTGGTTTGAACCTACCTGTCACTGTGGGATAAAAATATGGCAGTCTGCTTTTATGCAGATGACAGCCTTGGAGACCCTCTGGGATACTTCTATTGTGTTATACAAATTCACTGTGAGTCACAACCGATTCAGAGGCAACAGTAGTAACAAAAAATTTGAAAATGCCAATGGGACCCCAGGTAGATAAAGAACAATCTTATACAAAATGTTTCCAGGATTAAAGGATTCACATTTTCTGTAACACCCAAATTATAATTGCCTGAGCCCTAATTTTTCTTGATTTTGTATCTTACTTTTCCCAAGGCTACCATAACAAAAAACACAGCATGGTTGATTTTAAAGAATGGACATTTTTCACATTTGTGGAGACTGGAAGTTCAAATTCAGGGCCTCAGCTAGCTCTAAGTCCTTTTTTTCACTTTGAGCTTCTCTGTAGCCCCAGCCATCTCTTGGCATTCCTTGGCTTGTAGATCTTCATGTGCTGATTTCCCCTTTCTAGTGACTCTGTTTCTGTGTCTGACCTTCTTTTGTACAATATGTTTTATATCTTTCTTTACTTTACATATTATTCCTTTTGTGGTATTGTAGGATTAGCTTTGGACTTCAAAAACCATAAGGTCAGCAGTTCAAACCCATCAGCTGCTCCTTGGAAACCCTATTCGGATTGCTATGAACTGGCACGTAACAACTTGAAAACAACAATAATTTTTATAGGATAAACACTAGACTGCTAGCCACAAGGTGGAATGGACTTGATGGCACTTAACAACAACAGGAACTTAACAATAACAATACTTCTGTTTGATGTGCTTAACTGATTACACCCGCAAAGGAAAAGTATCATCCCAAACAGGGTTACATTGACTGGTACAGTAGTTAGGACTTTATCGTGTCTTTTTGGGGGACACAAGTTAACCTATAACACTTCACAAGATCTTTTTAACATATTTTCTCTGGAATTTCTGGGACTCCTTAAAGAAGGTCATAGATTCCATGGATCCTGCCGAGCTTTTGTATTTCACCTCCATCAACAATCATGCTCCCATTCCTGCTCAATCCAGGACTACCACATAACTTCTTGGGTCCATTCTGCTTGGATCCCGCTTGGACATCTGTGAGGCACCTGATAACTATTGTCAAATTGCTCTTCCTCTAGACTAGATCATTTGCATTTTTATCAGCAATATAGACAGGCCTATTTCTCCACATTTTCATCAACATGTGGCAATATTATTTGCTAATTTATAGATGATGGACAGTGACGCATTTTAACAGCTATTGCAAAGATATACTTTTTGATAGCAAGTATTCCATCATGTATGTAAATTGAAACACACTGCATTAGTCCCTATATTCACAACCACAAGTAATTATTCAGGAATTTCAGGGTGCTGATAATAACAAGAGCTCACCTTTGTTACAATCCTGCTGTGTGCCAGGCACTGGACTAAAGCAATCTGCAGGCTTGTACCTTTTAATCCTTAAGACAAGGCATTTGGAGGATGTTATTGTCATTCCTCATTTCCAAGATGAGGAAATGGAAGCAAAGAGAAATGAACTAGCTTGTCCAAGTGGTAGAGTTGGGATTCAAAGCCCAGGCTTGTGGGAGTACAGAGTCTGAGCTTCTGATTGCTCATTGCTTCCCTGCCTTCAGTGACCCTTTGAGGGAGGCCAGCTCAGAGACACTCTCTGCCCAGAATGACAGCGTTCATCAAAGTCCCTTTGGGATTCATGTTCCCACTTAACCTCCCCTTTCCACCTTCTCATTTTCTCCCTAAGAGTTTCTAGATCCCTTTAGGGATATATTTCTGGTGGATAGTTGGTCAATATAAACCTCTGGGGTCCTCCCTGAGTAAAAATGTCCAGGGGGTAATGAAACCTGGGAACTTTCCACAGGGGACTCCCTAACTTGTAGACCAACTTCTCTGTCTACTCTTCTTTCCTGCTTACACAGTTGTGAGGTAAATCTTTTTTTTAATTCCCCCCTTATAATATGAGAGGGCTTTAAAAAGTTTTTGGAAACATGGAATGAAAAGATAATGGCCTTTTTCCATGAACTCTTTGAAGCCCCCATATAGTTGTTATAGATTGAACTGTGTCCCAAAGTTGAAGTCCTTACCCCTGGTAACAGTGAATGTGATCCTGTTTGGAAATAGGGTTGAGAAAAGACAGAGATACAAAGGGAAGACAGTCATGTGAGGATAAGGGCAGAAATCAAATTGATGCTTTACAAGTCAAGGAATGCCAAGGATTACCAGACGCTATCTCTGGTAGTGTAGTGGTTACAAATTGGGTTGCGAACTGCAAGGTCAGCAGTTCGAAACTACCATCTGTTCTGTGGGAGAAAGATGAGGCTTTCTGTTCCCATAAAGATTTTTAGCCTCAGAAACCCTGTACAGTGCGTGAGTCGGAACTGACTCCATGGCACATAACCACCACCACCACCATCAGAAACTAGATAGAGGTAAGAAAGGATCTTCCCCTAGACCCTTTAGAGAGAGCAGGTCCCTTTCTACACTCTGGATTCTAACTCTTAATCCCTGGAACTGTAAGTTCTCTCTTCCCCTCTCCTCTTCTCTCTTAACTCCCCAACTTTAAGCAATTTAGAGACACAAGTCTAGTGTTTGTGTATGTTCTTGAGGGGAGGTGGAGCAATGAGAAGAAGTAGCTAGTTGAACATGAGATTAGAGATTGAAATACATGGGACTGAACCCTACAGAAACCATTTGTGACTGAATAACCTATTTGTAACAGGAAATAGGTGGAATTGAACTGAGATGACATTGTTGTTGCTGTTAAGTGCTGTCCAGTCCGTTCCAACTCATAGTGACCCTGTATAGGGTTTCCAAGGAGCAGCTGGTGCATTTGAACTGCTGACCTTGCAATTCATACGTACCTTGCGTTAACCCACAGCACCACACCAGGACATTAAGCAATGTTTAAAGAGGATTGGTGACAGTTTTGTGTTTTCAACCCTGCAAGCTTATTTACTGATAATAGACAGTATGCAATAGAATTATTAACTACAGGCCTTTGTAAGACTATTCTTATGGCCAAAATGCCCACCTAGGAATGCTGTGCTCAAAGGCAGTTTTAACAGTCCCACTTCACAGGGTGCTGTATATTCAGGCCTGTTGTTAGATGTCATTGAGTCAGTTCTAACTCACAGTGACCTGATGATGCACAACAGAATAAAACACTGCCCAGTCCTGCACCATCTTCAAAATTGCTATGTTTGAGCCCATAGTTGTTGCTACTGTGTCAATCCATCTCATTGGGGGTTTTCCTCTTTATTGTTAATGCTCCACTTTTCCAAGCGTGATGTTCTTCTCCAGGGACTGATCCCTCCTGATAGCATGTCCAAAGTAAGAGAGGTGAAGTCTTGCCATCCTTGCTTTGAAGGAACATTCTGGCTTACTTCTTGCAAGACAGATTTGCTGGTTCTTCTGGAAGTCCATGGTGGTACTTTCAAGGTTTTTCTCCAACACCATAATTCAAATGCATAAATTCTTCTATGGTCTTCCTTATTCATTCACAAACTTTCATATGCATAAAGGCATTTGAAAATACCATGGCTTAAGTCAGGGGTACCTTAGTCCTCCAAGTAACATCTTTGCTCTTTAACACTTCTAAGAGGTCTTTTGCAGCATATCTGCCCAGTGTAATACATCATTTGATTTCTGGACTGCTGTTCCCATGAGTGTTGATTATGGATCCAAGCAAAAGGAGGTCTTTGGCACTTCAATCTTTTCTCCATTTAACGTGATATTATTTATTGGTCCGGTTGTGATGAATTTGGCTTTCTTTACATTGAGGTGTAATTCACACTGAAGACTTTGATCTTCATCAGTTAGTACTTCAAGTCTTTTGCATATCACAGAAGAGTCTTCCTCCAGTCCTGATGCATATATAGTCTACTTTATATATTCCAGCTTCTTAGATTATTTGTTCAGTATACAGATTGCATAAGTATGATAAAAATATACAATCTTAGTGCACACCTCTTCTCATTTTAAACCAGTCAGTTTCCCCTTGTTTTTTTTTGAATCACTGTCTATTGATCTGTGTACAGATTCCTCATGAACACAATTAAGTGTTCTGGAATATCCATTCTTCAAAATGTTATCCATAGCTTGTCATGATCCACACAGTCAAAAACATTTGTATAGTCAATAAAGCACAAGTAAACACCTTTTTGATACTCTTTGCTTTGAGCCAAAATCCATCTGACATCAGCAATGATATCCCTTGTTCCATGGCCTCTTCTGATTCTGGCTAGGTTTTCTGGCAGCTCCCTGTCGATGTATTGCTGCAGCCATTTTTCAATTATCTCCAGCAAAATTTTAATTTTAATTACATGTGATATTAATTATTGTTGTTGTTAAGTGCTGTCAAGTCCATTAGCCCTAGCGTCATACCAGGACTCTGATGTTAATGACATTACTCGATAATTTCTACATTCTGTTGGGTCAACTTTCTTTGGAATAGGTGAATTATCATAACAACAGAAATGTTACAGGTGGAGCTAGAGGGAGGTGTCACAGAAGACCTTTTAAGGCTTGGAATTTGTGTGGAAGTTTTAAGAGAACATAACATCTTGTTTTAGTTATCCTAGTAGCTGTAACGGCCTTACTTACAATATTTGTAAGAGGATAGCTTTAATGAACAGAAATGCATTTTCTTGTAGTTCAGGAAGTTACAAGTCTGAAATTCAGAGCGCCTGCTCTAGGAGAAGTCTTTCTTTTTCTGTCAGCTTTGGGAGAAGGTTTGTGTTTCCTTTCAACATCTGTGGGCCTGGAGTTCCTTGTAGACCTACATACAACATCGATCTTGATGTCAATCTTCGCCTGTGTCTAGGAGGTTCTTAGTACAGCGATCCTGAATCCAAAGGACACACTTTGCTCCTGGTGCTGTTAGGTCCCCCTGATCTTTGCTCACTTGTGTAATCCTATGTTTGGTAAAACAGAGGGTCATTGATAAAGAGGAAGCTCCTCAGTGAGATGCGTTAACACAACGGCAGCAACAATTGACTCAAACATAACAATTGTGAGGATGGAGCGGGACTGGGCAGTGTGCTGTTTTGTTGAACATATGACCGGGAACCTTCGAGTTGTAACCACTTTAAAGGTACCTAACAACAAAATACCTCAAAAGAGATTGACTCAAGATACAATCTAATCCTGTAGATTTTAGCCTGCCTCATGAACACAGCTGCCTCTAATCTTACCTCTTTAAGATCATAGAGGTTAGCGTTTACAACACATAGGATAATTAACATCAGATCACAAAATGGAGGATAAAGACATACTATGGAGAGCCATTGCCTAGCCAAGTTAACACCTATTTTAGGGGATACAATTTAATCCATAATATCCCCCTTACCTCCTGGGGTAGTAAAATGTTATGTTCAGACCGGGTGTATGCCACAGGCTTTTTTTTTTTTTAGCTACACTGACCGCTAAACCCTTCTTCCCTTCTGAGTCATTGTAGCAATCACCTGCTCTCTGTGACAACCTGGGAGTCCTAACAATCTTCTTTCTCCTCACTTTAGGCATAACTGTACCTATAGAGTAGAGGGAGGTAGTGAGAGAAGGTAATGGTGAGGACTGAGAAGGAAGAAAGGTTTTCTAAAAAGATGGGCCATTTGAAAGTGAAAACTGCACTGAATTCTATCATAGGCTGTTTTGGAAACAAGAAGAGGAAGGTTGGGCTGAAAGGGGAGATTAGTTTTTAGCAACTGTTTAAAAACTGACAGCAGAGGAAGAGAGACCAGAACCACAGACAAAATTAACATTTTGCCCTCAGCCTCATTTGATTTTTAAAAAGTCCCAAATCTTAGGAAGGGGTTGTCCCTGGATAAGGAGTTGTGTTCTGAAGTAGAAGAGCCGGGTACAGCATAAATAAAGTAGACGGTCCCTTCCCCAAACGACTCCCCATCAGTATCCCATGACACTGGAAATCCCCAGGGTTAGCATTTCTTTCCTTTTGGCTACAATTATTCAATTCATTTGATATCGAATAATCATTATATCATATATTAATACTATATTGAAAGTACCATGGATGGCCAGAAGAACAAACACATCTGTTTTGGAAGCAGTATAACTAGAATGCTCCTTAGAAGCTAGAATGGCAAGATTTTGTCTCTTATATACTTTGGACATATTATCTATAGGACAGAGTAGAAATGTTCCATAGGGTTTCTGAGGTTATAGATCTTTATGGAAACAGGCTGCCTCATTTTTCACCTCAGGATCAGCTGGTGGGTTTGAAGAGCCAACCTTCTAGTTTGCAGTCCAATGCTTATCCCAATTGTGCCATCAGGTTCTTTATAAATACAGTAAATATATACTATGTGATGTTGTAAAAAGATTTGGCTTATTACTATCCTTAAGTAAGCAAGCTGTGTTCTCACATTACAAATGTGTGTATCTCTCTAAATTACATTTTGTTTTTAGCCATCATAAATAGTTCTTCATGAAAAAACTTTATTTTACTCATTTAAAAAGCTAGTGTATCTGGGTGTATTTTCTAAAGAGGATCATATCAATGCGTGTTCATCCCACATGTTTCTTTTACAATATAACTTTAAATGTGACGCTCCTCCCCTGAACACTGGGGAGATAATAGGTTCTTTTACCTTGAATCTGGGCAGACCTTTGTAACTGCCTCAACTCACAGAATAGGGCCGAAATAGGGTTGTATGGGGAGGAAACCAGACTTGGAAGGCAATATCTACAGTCTGGGGTATTTCCTAGACAGAGCAGATACATTCCAGGAAGAGATACTACAGTGCTTTCTACGTTATTGGCTTCAAATTGTGGTCTTATTTTTTTCTCAAAACTTTTCATAGAAACTTTCTGTGGAACGGAAAAAACAAACAACGTATGTCTATCAAACGTTCCCTTGAGTTAAGCCTGAGTAGCTTCCAATTCAGGTAGATTTTAAATCATTTGATACGGAGTTCGAAGTCCCTATTTGGTGCAAACAGTGAACTCTTATGGCTGCTAGAACTGAAAGGTTGGATGTTTGAGTCCACCCAGAGATACCTCAGAAGAAATCCCTGAATATCAACTTCTGAAAAGCCAGTCAGTGAAAACCCTATGGACCACAGTTCTTTTTTGACACACGTGATGGAGACTTGGCAACTGGCTTGGGTTTCTCATTCTTTACTTTGGGCAGGTATATATATATTTTAAAGTTTAGTTTCCAGAAAAATGTCCTGGAGGTCAAATTCTCCTCTAGGGGCCCCATGGTAGGACAGGGGTGTGAGTGAGGGTATGCCTGGGAACAAATGAGGTATTCACTCCCTAAGCCTGAAAGGCAAACAGACCCCTGGAGCCTTGGAACCAGGAGGCTGAGACATATAGGGTGTGAGTGGCTGGAAGTCACATAGAGAAAGCTGAATTTTTGCCGTTTGACTTTCCTTACAGAGCTCAAGGTTTTAATTTTTTTAAAAATAAGTACAATCCACATGTGAATTGCTTTCACATATTGTGTTTCCCACATTTTACTTTACTTGATATTCCCAGTGACTGTAAAGAAACAAGGAAAGAAAGCCTCATCCTCATCTTCCTATTCTATGTAAAGAAACCAAGAAGGTAAGGACTAGCATATGCCTGTTGTTGTTAAGTGCCATTGAGTCTGCTCTGACTCATAGCAATGCTGTATAGGGTTTCCAAGGAGTAGCTGGTGGGTTTGAACCTTCAACCTTGTGGCAAGCACTCCAGTGGTTATGCTACGGTGCCACAGTAGGACTCTAGCACACGGCTAGCAGATGGAAATACCAGTGGTAGAACCAGGCCTTCTGGGTGAGTTTCCTTTCATGGTATTACAGACAACCCTTGAGGGAGTAGGAGTTTGGGGTTCTGCAGCAGATCAGTGGCAGAGCTAACTTGAGGGAGGTATACCCTTCACCCCTCAGATTTCTCCAAGCTGGCAGTCATCTCCAAACCGGCAGCCGTTGAAAACTGTATCAAGTACAATTCTCCTCTGAAACACACAGGGCCACCACGAGTTGAAACTGGTTCACTGATTTGGGTATGGTTTTGGGTTTGTGTTGTATTTTAGGATGATCATTTCTGCTGCCTCTATGTGGCAGCAGCCCAGGTTTTCTAGAAAAGGAAGTCAGGGGTAATACATCCTCTACTATGGAGGTAGGCAGTCCCAGAGAAGCAGAAATGAGTGAAAAGAGGGTGAGCAGAGGCAGATGGAGACTTATATTCAAATGAAGGTGTGCATTATTGTCCAGGACACAGCAAGCCCATTTGGTGGCTCCATCTTTTTATTTAGTGCTTTATTGTGAATTATGTGATCATTTACATAGGAGGACATCAGCTTCACATTGATCCTGTCGTATATTGTTTCATTGCCATGGTTACAATCCCTTCTGTGCATCATCGATCAACCAAAGGGTACACCCCACAAGCCTGCCCCCATGTCGTCCACACACCACCTCTCTCTCTCTCCAGGACCAAAATCTCCAGCCACTCCATCTCCTCATGTCATCGTCTCTGCCTCCATCTCTGACATCACTGACTCTCTGGGTAGGGTTCCATTCTCTGCTCTTCTTTGATGGTCCCAGGGACCTCCATTCCTAGACTGTAAGGTTAATCACTCCCCTCCTTGCTACAAAAATCCACCTTTACATTTACAGCCCTTACAGTCAGTTCTGACAACAATTATTCGCTACTGTATAGCAAGGGACCTAGCTGCATCTCCTTTTATCAGCCCTGACTGGGCAGAATGGATACCACTCAGTGGAGATTCTACCTTCCTCCATACCCTCTGAATCTAGGTTCCCTCTTGAAAGCTTGTAAGCCAGTCACTTCTTGCCTCTGTAGCCTGCCCCCCACCCCATTCTAGGTAGCCAATGTACAAGTTGCCCATCCCTGTCCCCTCTGTGTGCGTTGGAGGTAGGAATGATCCTCGCTGTGAAAATTTGTTCACTCTTTTGAGCTATTGCTTCCATAGGTGTGTGTCAAGTTAATCAAATTGTGTCAGATTATTCTTTTTTCCCCCTCTTCTTTCTTCTTCTGTTTGAGCTCTGATCATCCAGCCGTTGAAGCCAGGTCAAGTGGGTATTATCTGCAAGTGTGGGTGTACTTATGCATGTGCCCTCCCTTCTTATCAGCTGGACGCTTCACTCTCCACTCTAGTCCTCTGTGGCTATGTCACTGACTCTGGGTCCAAGAGTTCCCTGGACTTGGCACACTGCTGGCCAACCAGGTGTCCATCTATTGAGCGTTGTAGGGCTTAGTTTGTAGCTTCATTGCTGTTTTTCCCTCACTTTGCCTTGTCAGTGATGAAAGTGGTCACTAATCAGAGCTTGCATTCCCATTGAGCCTTAGTCTTAGAAGGGGGTTTGCCTTGAGGGGGACCCGACCACTTGCCTTGATGTCTCCTGGGCGAGCCACTTGTTTGTTCTTGTAGTAATCAGTTGGCCTGCCTATATTGTTTTGTGTTTTTCTTGTCAGTCTTTCTTTCAGGACGTATCTTCTGTTCTTCTGGCCACTCCAGGCTGGTCTGCTTGTCCTTTCAAGTGGACCTTTCCCCTCAGAAGATTCTGGATGCTGTTCAGGATTCCACCTATGGTCTTGTGTAATGCAGGGGCTCCGAAGGAAGCCTCCTTCACTGGGCATGTTGTAGCCCCATTTTAGGTATTCCAATCATTTATGGGCAGAGTCGTTATGAGTTGGTTCTGACTCGATGGCACCTGACAACAACAACAACATAGGCAGAAGATGGACTTACAAGCTTTCTATGGTGATATTTCTGGCTATTTCTTTCTCTCCCCCTCCAGTGTCTATTTTATAGCGGTATGCCGGGGAAACCAAGATTCGACAGCCACGTATCTTAACATTATTTCCCCTCTTCTCCCCATTCAAACCATGTTTCAATCTCTGTATCCCAGAGCTTTGTTCCAAGGTTTTGCATACCTCATTATTTGCCTCTGTCCCACTTTAGTTTCATATTCATCCTGTCATGTTTCATTTCATTGCAATGATTAAAATCCCCTCCATGTCTCATCAAATAGCCAAAGGATACACCCCACAGGCCCCCTGCCTGGCTGTCAGAAAACAGCTCCTCTCCCTCCCTGAGTCCTGTGTCCCTAGCCTGTCCATCTGTCCATGCCATCATAGTCCCCCCACCATTTTGGGTCTGGGCAGTTCTCCCACCCCCCACCCCAAGGTATTCTAGTTAGTTATATGTTGGATCCTGGCCCACATATTTTCTGTTGTGATGCTTCTGGCTGTTCCCCACCCCCTCAAGTGTCTATTTCACAATGGTAGGCTGGTGGGTCCATCTTGCTGGGCATGCTCAATGGGGCCTCATAGACCTCTGCCCCCTGAGTAAGTACTTTGAAGGGGAGATGGAGAAGAGATGTCTTCTTTAATTCTCTCCCATTTTCTGGCCACAGTGGTCATGCTCACCCCAGGACAATTTAACTCTAAGGCTTTTCTAGTTTCAGTCACATAGTCTGCAGCTAGCAATTTATCTGGGTCTGCAAGTAAGGAGAATTGCCTGAGATCACTGTGGAAGCCTCAAGGCAAACACACAGGAAGGCCTTCCCCAGGCTGACTGGTGCTTCCAGTCGGTAAAGACGCTGGAGGCAGTGTAGAGGAGCAGCAAGGTGAGGTGTCACACCACTTACAAACACTGATTTATTTAATCCTGGCAAAACCCCTGTAAAATAGGTATCATTGTACTTATATTTTAGGAGAAAGTGTATTTTAAATGTGTAATGTACATGGTTGCTGACTAAAAATTTAAAGGTTCTAGTCCACCCAAAAAGGAGCTCTGGTAGCATTGTTATGAATCAGGCTGTTGTTATGAATCCACAAGATGGGAAGTTCGAAACTACCAGCCAATCCATGGAAGAACGATGAGGCTTTCTGGTCCTGTAAAGATTTACAACCTTGGAAATCCTGTGCAGGGTCACTATGAGTCGGAACCGACTCCATAGTACTTAACAACAACAACTACAGTCCACCCAAAGGTGTCATAGAAAAAAGCCTTGGCAATTTACTTCTGAAGAAATTAGCCTTTCAAAATCCTATGGAGCACAGTTCTACTCTGACATACAGGGCATCAGCATGAGTTACAACAGACTTCATAGCAACTGGTTTATAGGACAAAAATCAAAACAAGTTTCTGGCCCACATTTTCACAGCTAGCAGGTAGCAGAATTGGTATCTGAACCCAGGCCTCTCCTTCTCAAAGCTCTGCTGGGTCCATTATGCTGGGCTGTCTCCCAGGAATGGTGGAGCAAGCAGATGGACAGAAGGAAGATGTCCCAGGTGGAGGGGTGAATCAGAACAAAGACTCAAAATGTGGAAAACTATGGATGAAGCCTTCTCAGTGAGAGAGAGAGATGATGAGACAATGATGGTGACAACGGGCAGTTATTGAGAACATTCTCTGGGGTGGATACTGGTCTGAGCACTTTAGAGGTATTCATGCATTTGATCCACATCACACTAAAGCCTTTGATTAGAAACTTTTATAAGTCCCGTTTTTCAAATAAGGATATGAGGCATGGAGAGGTTAAGTAACTTGCTTAATGTCACATGCAGTAAGATTGAAATTCAGACTGCTGGGTCCAGAGTCTGTGGTTGTACCTTTACATCCATCCTCTAACCCAACATTTATAAAATGCCTAGGCATGAGGGATGGTGTAGGGATAAATATGCTTTGCTGTCCTCCACTTTCTAAACAAATTCAAGTGATGTTCCTTTACTCTCAGTGTCCAGTTGTGCTGTCCCCTGTGGTGGTCACTATCCCCACATGGCTATCAAGTGCTTGGAGTTGGATTAGTCTGAACTGTATATATAAAATGCAACCTGGGTTTACAAGGCTTAGCACACAAAAGAATGACCTCATTGATAATTTTTATATTGATTGCAAATGATAATATTTTGAATAGATTGGGGTTAAATACAATACAGTACTGAAAGAGCCCTACAATGGCTATGTGCTTCACTGTTAAGCAAAGGTGGCAGTTTGAGCTTCAGCAGCTCTGTGAGAGACAAGACCTGGGGATTTGCTCCCATAAACATTACAGCATAGGAAACTCTATGAGGCAGTTCTACTCTGTGATATACGTAAGATTGCCATGAGTCAGAATCGATTAGACATACTACAATAACAACATCTACCCCTGTAAACAAAAGGTTGCACTTCATTGTCTCTCTGGAAGTCAATGAATTTCTCTGAGGCTTAAAAGGAGAATAGAAACTTCATAGAACTAAGTAATTGAGAGTCTACACGTGTGGTGGAATCTGGAGATAAACAAGGTTATAGAGTTTTTCCAACCACAATGAGTTACCATTTATTGGATGCCAGTAAGTGTCTGGTGAATTTCTGGGCATTTATATAAAGTCAATAGTTAAATTCTAACAACTTTATGACAGAGCATCCATCATCAATGCCATTCAACAGATGGGGAAATGAACACTCAGACAGGTTATATCATATCCCCAGGACTATGTTATTGTTATTGTTGGATGCCATCAAGTCAATTTCAACTCATAGTAACCCCTTGTGACACAGAAGAATGTCACCATGTGATTTTCTAGGTGTGGCTCTGTGGGATAATTCACTGGACTTACCAACCGCCCCTCATAAACCCTATACAGGGTTGCTATGAGTTAGAACTGACTCAATGGCACTTAACAACAACAACACCAATTATTATAAATATTAATGTAGGTTGTTATAAGAAGTGGAGATAGTAATATCTATTAGTATAGGCTGTTGTAAAGAGTGGAGTTAGCAATATCAACTATTATAAATATCAGCTAGGTGTTGTAAGGAATCCTGGGTGGTGCACATGGTTTAACACTGGACTATTATTTGAAAGGTCAGTGGCTAAATCTAACTTAAAGGCACCTGAAAGGGGAGCCTTGAAAACTCTATGGAGTAGTTCTACTTTACACACATGGGGCTGTCATGAGTCAGAATTGACTCAATGGCAACTAATTACAGCAACAAAAGTTATTCTAAGTACTATGTAGGAACTTCATAGAAAATGCATGTCAAATGAGGTCACAACTTCCGAAGGTTTCAATGCTCCAGGCAATCCTAGCACATGGTCTGAAGCTATCTACTCTCACCCTCCCCCAGATGACTGCTTCACATGCTCTCTGCAAGCATCTAACATCTGCTCTACCTGGCCTCATTTTTAGCCTTGACCTTGCTAGGTTTGAGTCTATTGTCATACCCACTACAGAATGTCCACAGCTAATGTAATGGTGCCACAGAAAATGCAGATGTCCTCCCCATGACTTATTCCTCCTTAACTCTGCTCCTCCTGAGAGCTGGCTGTGTTCTATCTCTGACCCCTGTTTGGCTCCTCCATACTGAAGACTCACCTATGATGTCCCCTCAAACCACCTCACAGTGACTACATGGCAGGCACCTGGATCTTATTTCTTATTCAAGAGGCAGGGGGACATTTTCAGACCTCAACTTTGCCCATGGAACCTGAGCGAGACTCAAAGGAAAGATACAGAAGAGACGTCTCACACTCTCTTCACCTAAAGAGGCTAAGCTACCATTTCTGTTCTGCAGAAACAACCTCATGTTGACACGTTATTGTCGTTGTGTTGTTAAGAGCCGTCGAGTCGTTTCTGACCCATAGCGACCCTGTATAGGGTTTCTGAGGAGCAGCTGGTGAGCTTGAACTGCTGACCTTGCAGTTCAAATGGCTTTGCAGTCTGGCACATGAGACACCCTAAAACGTGGTCTTCTCTCAATTTTTCAGATCCTGTTTTTAGGTCTGCAAGTCTCCCTAATTCTTCCTGGCTTCAACACAAGGTTTTGTTGTTTTTGCTTCCAGGGACTGTAGAAGAATTGATGCCTCTGAGTTATGGTGTTGGAGGAGAATATTGAAAGTGCCATGGGCTGCCAAAAGAACCAAGTTGTTGGAAGAAGTGCAGCCAGAGTGCTCCTTGGAGGCCAGGATGGCCAAATGTCATCTCTCATACTTTGGACATGTTGTCAGGAGGGACCAGTCACTGGAGAAGGATATCGTGTTTGGTAAGGTGGAGGGTCAGAGAAAAAGAGGAAGACCCCAGTGAGATGGATTGGCAAAGTGGCAACATCAATGGGCTCAAGCGTGGCAACAATTGTGAGGTTGTCCCAGGATCGGCAGTGGTTTGTTCTGCTGTGCATAAGGTCGCTATGAGTCGGCACCGACTCAATGGCACCTAACAACAACAACAACAACATTCCAACTGTGGCGTGGAGAATGGATTGTAGACAGGAGGCCAGATACTGTTACAATCCATTTCATTTTGTATGATTTTGGTAAGTAAGGGTTACAAATAGATTATACAAAACTACCTGTCTGCATGTCTTCCATTCCAACTCTGCAGAAAGATTTATACTATGGAGACCCCACTAGCCCCCTTTTCAGGAGTTTGTTTGCTACTGGTTACAAAGCATTCTGAGAACAATAATTCTCATTGCAATAGAGGGAGTGATGGATTTATCTTTCACCTGATCATTTAATAGACACAGAATTTAAGGCCCAGAGAGGGTTCACAGTTGCCCAAGGCCACACAGCCAGTGAGTAGCAGAACTGAAGCTTGAACCTAGGTCTACTTGGTCTACTTAGCTCTAGAGCTTGAGTTGCTGAATGTTTACACATCCCTGCCTCCCAGGAAGAAGTGAGAAAAAAAAAAAAAAATGAGCAAGAGAAGAAAGGAGAATATGAAGACCTAGTTGGTGATCTTTTACACCATGCCAATTTCCATGGTGTAAATACTTTCACTGTGGCCAGTTTAAATCTACAGCTGTTTAACAACCAGCTTGTAAAATTCCTGAAAATGTAATAGTTTTGTGAGTTAGCATAAGCACATTAGTATATCACATTAAATTTTTTTAAATGTCCCCCGGTAACATTCCTCATTTTCTTAGGATAAAGTCCAAACTCTGTAACAGGGCTCAAATGGACTTTCATGTCCTCCAGCCTACAGCCTATGATGTTCAGACCTAATGTCTTCATAAGGAGCTAATGGATCCTAGAGGTGTCAGAGCTAACATTCAAAGGTTTGAACCTTGGATTTTTTAGTAGCTGTGTTATCTTTAGTAAGTTACTAAACATCTCTGAATTTCACTTTCCATATCTACCAAATGGGGGTGATAAAGTCCCTACCTCAGAAGTTATAGTGAGACTAGGACTAACTGAAATGATGTATATAAAGTACCAATTATCAAGTAGGAGCTTCATGTTCTTTTTCTTCCTTTTCTTGTTATAAGCAGCTCCAAAGTGATACCTATGTTTCTGAGAAAATATATGTTCTACTTTTGAATGTCATTAATGCCAGAGGATCTTGGATATGTTGGATGGAATGTTCTTCGAAACAGACATTCTTCTTTCTGTCTGTGCCACCCGAAGTGCCCAGCATCTAACTGGATTTAATATGTTTCTTATTGTTTTGTGGGAAGAGACCTAAAACACTAACTAGGTCCACAAGGCCTTCATGGTCTGACCCCACCTAACCCCACATCATCTCATCACACTTTCTGTCAGTTTCCTGATGTGCTATCTTCCCTGCAGCTAAAGGGACACTGCACAAGTTGGTCTCTCTCCTTCAAACTCCCCTTTCTCTCCTGTTACCTATGTTAACGTCTTCTCATTTCTCCTCTCCTGGGGCAATAGTACTTCCTCTAGGAAACCTTCCTCGAGCTTCGGGACCAGGTCAGTTCTTGTGTAGAAGCTGCCTGGCTCGTTGCACCTTTCCTTTACAACACTGTTGTTGTAGTTAAGAGCCATCAAGTCAGTTCCAACTCGTAGTGAGCCTGCATAGGGTTTCCAAAGAGCAGCTGGTGAGTTTGAACCACTGACCTTGAGGTTCAAACAGACCTTACAGTCCAGTGCATTAACCCACAGCACCACACCAGGACAAAGCACTTGAAATCCACTGCCATGGAGTCAATTCTGACTCATAGTGACTGCTTATAGGGTTTCTGAAACTATAAATGTCTCCTGTGGGGCTGGGGGATTTGAACTTCTGACCTTGCTATTAGCAATCCAGTGCTTATCCTATAGTGCCACTGGGGCTCTAATGCTTGACTTTACCCCTAGATTCTAAGATACCTGAGGGTAGGATCAGAACTCTTTTGCTCTCCAGTGTATGTCTTGTGACACTAGCCCAAACCCTGGCACATAGTTGTTATTAAGTGCCATCGAGTTGATTCTGACCCATAGCGACCCTGTATAGCGTTTCCAAGGAGCAGCTGGTGAGCTTGAACCACCGAACTTGCAGTTCAAACGACTTTACAGTTCGATGCATTAGCCCACAGGGCCACACCAGAACTCCCTGGCACACAGTAGGAGCAGTAAAAATAGTTGATTGAGTGAATAATTCAGTGAATAAATGAGGCTTTTCATTTGTAAGGCAATGCAGATGTCACTGAAAGAATGTTCAGAGGCAAATATAATACCAAATCTTATTCCATTTAGTTGAATTGTGGCACTAAGGAGTGGGAACAAATCTTGCCCTTGAAATGTAATAAAGTCATATTGAAAATCCAGACCATCATGGCTATTCACTTATTTTTTTAAATGATAATTTCGTGACAAGACATAAATAATAGCATATAAAATAAGTTCCAAATATGGCACAGCCAAGTTGATCAGAGACAAGCTACTTAAATTCTGGTAGTCACTATTTACCTCATATAGTTCTTGTGAGAGGCTCTGGCATAGTAGCATAAAAACCCTTTGAAATCAAGGTATTGCTTATTATCCATTATTCTCAGTCTTATTAGTAATATGAAGAAACAGGCTGCATGCCAGAGATCGTTGAGTAGATTTGCAAATCTGGAGGATTGAGGCCACTGAGAAAAACGAAAAGGAATAAGATTGGTTGAGAAATATTTAAGGAGGGAGTGGAGGAAAAAGGGTACCAGAGACCATACAGTCTTGGGCTTCTTGTCTCCCAGGCTAAGCAAAAATGAGGGGCGGTTGGTTTTTGAGCAGGGGAGGGTGATTTGAATAAAATCACCTGGTGGTCAGATTCTTAGAAGCCACATGAGAGAGGACACAAGAGACTAAAACCCTCCTTGGCTTGCTGATTGCATAGGCAAGATGTCAGAGTCCCCCAAATGACCTTGGCTGCTCATGCTGCAGCTCTGCGGACCCAGGGCTCCGGAGGCTGTGCTCTGCCTGGCAGCCTGAGGAGGCAGAGCAGCTGGTGCTGGGTTTGCCCACCAGGCTCATTCTGCTGCCCAGTACCACCTGGATTCAGCCTCCGGGGTCGGTATTGAGGACCCCAATTCTGGAAAATATAGCAAAGCTGTGAGGCAGGGGAGGGGCTTGGGATCCAAAGCTTCCAGTGGGGAGTAGGGCAGCCAGGGGTCCTGTCTCTCTTTCTATGTGGCCTTCCCACAGAGGCCTTCCCTGTTAAAGGGGCAATGGCCTCTCAGCAATGCCAGCTGCTGCTGTGTGGAATGTGGCTTCCTTGTCCACCAGAGAAGCTGTTAGTTCTGCATTGTAGCTGTAGAATCACTCCATTTTAAGAAAAACACAAAACAAATATACATAAACAATCCCAAGCTAAATATGGCTGTTTACAATCTGTGGTTGCCATTTTGGGGTTCCAGGTATGTCTCTCCCCTCCAACTTCCAGGTAGGGGTGGGGCAGATCATTTTGATTCCTTGGAAAAGGATTCTGCAAACTCACTAAGCCAGCCTCCATCTTTAAGTGACGACAGTTCAGACTGACTCGACTCTCCTATGGCACACAACTTTGTTGTCAGTGAATCTTCCTTTCCCTCAACCCTGATTGTCCATGCTGTTTGTTGTATTAAGTAACAGCGAAGTTGGTGGTGTTAGCCAAGGTCAGCTGAAGATGAGTCATTCATTCGTTCATAATAACAAATATTTATTGGAGTTCTTTCTAGGTGTCAGGTCCCTAAAACAGTTTGCAAATGACTTGAACTGCCAGAAGAATGAACAAATCTGTCTGGAAGAAATAAGGTCAGATTGCTCCTTGGAAGTCACGATGTCTAGTACTTTGGACATGTCAGGAGGGACCAGTCCTGGAAAAGCACATCATGTTCGGTAAAGTCAGCAAAACAGAGGATGCCCCCTCAATGAGATGGACTGACACAGTGGCAGCAGCAGTAGGCTCCAACATAACAATGGTAAGGAGAGTGCAGTAACTGGCAGTGTTCCGTTCTGTTGTGTATGGAGTTGCCATGAGTCAGAACCTACTTGACAGCATTCAATACCACCACTAACCTAAAAGTTGTTGGTTTGAACCCGCCCAGTGGCACTTTGAAAGAAAGGCCTGGCATTCTGTTACCCCAAAGTTTACAGCCAAGGAAGCAAGTCTACTCTGTAACACATGGGGGAGCCATGAGTCAAAATCAACTCAACAGTAATTTATTATTATCATTGGGTTTTGCTTTATTTTCTAGGTGTCAGATACTGTGTCAGTCCAGTGATGAATAAGACAGGAAACGCCCACCATCTGCAATTTACATTCCATTGGGGAAGGCAGACTAGTAAAAGTAAACACAAATACAGTGAAGTGGCAGGCGATGGTAAACACTACCAACCTAGATAGTGTGGAGTTAGGAGACAGAGTGATGGAGGTAGTTATTTTAGCTTGTTCTCTCTATCACCAGCTCCTTGTTCCACATGCTTGATGGTTTTACACAGTTCCCTGGGTTTCCCTGAACTCATTCACAAATGCTAACAAACAGACTCCCAGCTGAGTAAAGGCTGGGATAAAAAACAAAAAGGGGTTTCCCCTCCACCCTAAATACTCTTGATTACTAAATAGGTTTAGCCCTAACCAGGGCTTCCAACCTGTTCATTCAGGTTTGACTCCCTGCTGATAATTTGCGTTTCTACTCCTACATGTTGTTGTTGTTGTTGTTAAATGCTGTTGAGTGGATCCCCACCCATAGCGACCCTGTATAGGGTTTCCAAGGAGCAGCTGGTGAGCTTGAACCGCTGACCTTGCAGTTCAAATGGCTTTGTTTGCAGTCTCGTGCTTTAACCCACAAGGCCATACCAGGACTCCACTTCTAGATGTCCTAGATGTACTGAATCAGAATCAACAGTTTCACAAAATCCACCCCCTGCCCCCAGAATTCTTATACCTAAGAATCACCAGGAGGTCTTTTTGAAATGCAGATTTTGATTTAGTATATCTGGAGGTGGAAGTGCCAGTTCTCAGCAGGGTATTGAACTGGACGGAGCAGGTTTGAAGTCCTGGCCCCAGCCAAGGGGAACAGGAGCAAATCCTGATTAAGTCAATATTCCCATTTGCTAAACAGCTGGAAACAGCTGGCCAGCTGAGTCTAAGGGGAGGAAGGAGACTGTGGACAGTAGGAAGGAGGAAGAAACGGGTCAGACGTAATCACCCATCTTCCCCTCAGACACCGGATACTGTCATGGGGGATAGTACTTGCCCCTAAGTACATCTTTCCCAGACAGGTCTGAAATCGAATCACCAGATAGGTACTTTTCCAGAAGGTGTAAAGCCATCTCTAAATCTCTTTTTTTTCCCAAGAAGAGCGAGTGTAATAATGCCTTCTTATTTCCTGGTGTGGCGCTACAGATTAATGCGCTGGGCTGCAAAATCGGTTTAAACTGAAAGGTCGGCAGTTCAAGCTCACCAGCCGCTCGCTCCTTGGAAACCCTACACAAAGTTGCTATGGATCGGAACCTACTCGAAGACACTTAACAACAACAATAATTTCATAGAAAGCTGAAGATTTCACAGTGACACAAGAGGCTGGCCTTCAGGCTCGGCAATTCCCATCCCAGGGATCAGTTTTGACTGCATTCTTGTAATCTCCTGAGGGCAGAGATTTCGGCCTTTTCTTTTCTTTTGGTTTGATTGTTGCTCTATCTTCAGTGCCTGACTAGATAGAGGCTCACTAAAGTGTATTGTTGAATAAATCACTAGTGTCTGAGTCATGGTGTGGCTGTTATCAGTAGGACTTCTTTTAACATTTATTAAGTCCTGGTGTGGTGCTGTGGTTTAATGCGTCAGACTGCAAGTCGTTTGAACTGCAAGGTCGGTGGTTCAAGCTCACCAGCAGCTCCTTCGGAACCCTATACAGGGTCGCTATGGGTCGGAATCGACTCGATGGCACTTAACAACAACAACAACAACAAGCACTTACTGTAGGAGTCCTGATGTGGTGCTGTAGGATAAGCACTTGACCATAAGGTTGGTTTGAACCTCAAGTCAGCAGTTCAAACTCACCAGCTGTTCCCCGGAAATCATATACAAGGTCACTATGAGTTGCTAAGTTGTCAACTTTGGGCTAAGTCAGTGATTGTCTACTAAGGCTACCTGTAAGAATCAGTGGGGGACTCTTAAAAACCCCAGTGCCTTAATTTAGGGAATGTGGTGGGGGGTGTTAGTATCTTTTAGGCTTTCCAGGTGATTCCAAGAAGCTCTGGTGGCACAGTGGTCAGGCATTCATCTGCTAATAGAAAATGGAACGATTTGAACCCACCAGTGACTCAGAGGCAGAAAAGATGGACGATTTGCTCCTGTAAAGATTACAACCTTGGAAACACCATGAAGAAGTTTCCCTGTATCCTATGGTTCTGCGGGAGAAAGATGAGGCTTTCTGCTCCGGTAAAGATTTGCAGCCTCAGAAACTCTGTGCAGATTGCTATGGGTTGGAATCGACTCAACGGCACTTAACAACAACAACATACAGTTGGGAGCCCTGGTATGGCGCTGTGGGTTAATGAGCCAGACTGCACAGTTGTTTGAACTGCAAGGTCGGTGGCTCAAGCTCACCAGATGCTCCTTGGAAACCCTATACAGGGTTGCTATGGGTCGGATCCAACTCGATGACATTTAACAACAACAACAAAACATCATACAGTTGCTATGAGTTAGAATCGATCCGAATGGCAAATAACAAGAACAGATGATTCCAATGTGTAGCCGGGTTTAAGGACCAATGGGCTACCTCTACCATGCTGGTCTCTAATGTTGTAAATAGGAATCACCTATGTAGCTTGTTAGCAGTTGGGCTGTCTGGGCCATTTTTAAATGCTTGAGAAGGGGCTTGTCCCAATAACAAGCTCTTCAGGAGATTTTACTCATGCCAAAGTTTGAGGACTTGAATTATCTTGTTGAATAATAAAGGCTGTGATAATTTTATAGATAAGAATAAAAAGAGATGAGAGAGTTTAAATAATTTGCCCAAGGTAACAAGGTAGGTAACAGGTAGAACCTAGATTTGAGCTGAGAGGCCTTCTGAAACGATCATCTAGGTTTACAAGACCTTGCAGTTCAAACGGCTTTGCAGCCTGGTACATCAACCCACAGCGCCACACCAGGAGACTCCTAGAAGATCCTTAATCAATGAATACTGGGTGGGTGAATGAGTGAGAGAAGCGAAGGAGTTAGATGGGTATAATCATCAATCTTGTGCATTAACTTTGTCGGTTATTCAAGTAGAGTTACGGTCACTAGAGGGCGATATTGGACTAGTAAAAAATGTTTCAGTGCTGTTTCCTGGGCTGGAGAAAATAATTCGTGTTTGTGGCCGTGATTTTAAATCGAAAAGGGAGGCTCTAATTCATAGAGCAATTACAATGAGCATTGCTTTCCTCTGGGCTGGCAGACTGATGGGAACCTTTCTTGAGTCACATTAATGCATGTGGCTGTCTCCGAGCCACCCCTGACCTTTCGAGATTTAAAATCTATTGAATCCAGTGGGGGAGGAGAGAAAGTCTTGGTTTGCCTGAAAAGTGGATGTTTGTAAATAATAAGAGGTTTAAAAAAAGACATTTTGTAGCTTCCCAGACTTTTACAACATCGATGGGAGTTAATGTTTCGCAAAATGATATTATGATGAAGTTGTATGCTGAATTAATTTTCCATAAATAAAACCATACATTTCCCAGATTGTTTTTGGTCCTATCATAGAGATGTGCGCTTTTCATTGATAAACACGCTCTCCATATCCTCCACCTTCTCTTAATGAGCCTTGGAGTCAGGCAAACCTGGGTTCGAATCTGAGCAATGTAACTACTGGCTGTGTGACCTTGAGTAAGTCACTTAACCTTCCTGAGGCACAGTTGTCAGATGGAAAAATGGGAGACCAATGATGAGATTGCAGTTATGTTATGAGGTTTACAGAGAGGTCATGTGAGAAGGTTCCTGGTGGCTCAATGGGTTGGACTGCTCACTGCAAGATTAGCAGTTCCAACCTACCCACCGCTCCACAGAAGAAAGGTGAGGCTGTCTGCTACCATAAAGATTTATACTCTCAAAAACCCTTTGGAGCACTTCTACTCTGCCTAGAGGGTCACTATACGTGGGAATGAACTTGGCAGACAGTGGGTGATGATGGTTTTCATGGTATGGATCCTTTGTTTGTGAGCAGGATATAGATTGAGAAGTGCATGTCTCCTTTGTAACTCCTTTCAGGTTCTTCTCCCTCCCCTTCTCAGAAGCAGGAACAGAAAAACCTTTAGGATACTAAAGAAGGAAGAGCATGAGTGGATTGTGAGATCCCTACCCAGAAAAACAGCAATGGCAAAGGCAATGGCATGGAGAGACAGAGCAGTTGTGAGGACTAGGTCCATGGGCTGAGGCAGAGGCCAAGGGGCCACATGGCAGAGAGGCTGAAGACAAGAGTGAGGCATGCCTGCAGTATGGCCGAAAAGAGGTATTCTTGACTGGAAAACTGCTGTACCCTGTTCACTTCCCTAATAAACCCCATTATCATGAGTATTATTATGAGTTCTGTATGGCCATTACAATGGATTATTGAACAAAGATGTGAAGCAGAGAGTACAGTGGGAGGGATCATTGGTGTCAGAATAGGGTAAAGGTAATAAGGTAAAGGTTGTAAAAGGGAAGCAAGTCTGACCTCCACTTCATAGGAATCGGCCTTGGGTGGATTTTGAGTTTGATTTTCTTTCCCCTTGTGAAGTAAGGGGAAGTCAGACATACATAGTTCCCACTTGGTTTTTGCAATAGTTATGTTGTTTAAAATAGGTCTTTGCAATGAATAATTACTTGGTCTTGTAAAATTCTGTCATGTGATCTTCAACAAGGCCATATTTTCCAACTACTGATCCTTTTCTATGTTTCCTACCTTTGCATTCCAATCATTAGTAATTATCAATACATCTTGATTGCATGTTTGATCAATTTTTGACTAAAGAAGTTGGTAGAATTCTTCAATTTCATCATCACTGACTTAGGATGTTAGTGCTTAAATTTGAATAATAGTGGTATTAACTGGTCTTCCTTGTTGACATATGCATGCTATCCTATCACAGACAGCATTATACTTCAAGACACATCTTGAAATGTTCTTTTTGCAGATGAATGCAATGCCAGTCCTCTTCGATTTGTCATTCCTGGTATAATAGTAAACCATATGATTGTCAGATTCAAAGTGGCCAACACTAGTCCATTTCAGCTTACTAATGCCTAGAATATCAATCTTTATACATTCCATTTCATTTTTAACAACTTTTTTTTCCTAGACCCATAATTCATAAATTCCATGTTCCAAATATTAATGACTGTTTACGGGGAGTTCTGGTGTGGCACTCTGGGTTAATGTGCTGGACTGCAAAGTCAGTTTGAACCAAAAGGTCCGTGGTTCAAGCTCACCAGCCACTCTTCAGAAATTCTATACAGTGTCACTATGGGACAGAACCCACTTGACAGCACTTAACAATAACAGCTGTTGTGCCTCGTCAGCAAATGAAGGTCCTGAAATCTTTGCTGCATCACATCATTGCTGTCAACTCTACTTTGAGGGGCTAGCTCTTCCCCAGTTGTATTTTGAGTGGAGGACAGAGTAGAATTGCCCCATAGCATTTCCAAGGCTGTAAATCTTTACAGAAGCAGACTGCCGCATCTGTCTTCAGTGATCTTTTAATTCACAATGGAGCCTTTTAAACCGCTACACCTGTGCTACTTCTCACTGTTTGAATTTTATAGAGAAACTGAAACACAGAGTTTAATTAAGGTACTTATGTCACATAGCTAAATGGTACAGCTGGGGCTAGAACTGCCATCCCCCTGATTCCAGAATCTCTTCAGAGGGATCGGTGATGGAACAGTCATTGTCAAAGATTGAATTGTGTCCCCCACAGTATATGCCAACTTGACTGGTCATGATTCCATGTAATGATGAAATGTGGCAGTTATGTGATGATTCCCCATGATCTGTTCTGATGTGATAAACCAATATAAGGATGAAGGGTGGACTGCAGCACTGTCAGTTTGTCATACTTTAGTGGCTTGCATATTGCTTGAAGAGAATTCAGAAACACTGAAGGAAAGGTGTGTGCCAGGGTTGTGTTCTTTTTTGCATACTTATTCAATGTGTAT
>NW_006408591.1:2227302-2232535 GCF_000296735.1 Chrysochloris asiatica
AATTAAATAAATATGACTAAACAATTTGATGAAGAACAATTTGCTATTAACTGCCAAGTGGCTTCATTTGTTACACTCGGGCCTATAGGGCCTTGAACCTCTGACCAGTCTTACACGGTCCGCAACAGATATAACCTTAAACACATCCCTATAAATTGAGAAAAGATTGAAGTTGTCAAAGACTTCATTCTTCTTGGATCAACCATCAACACTCATGGAAACAGCAGTCAAGAAACCAAACAACATATTGCATGGGACAACTCTGCTTCACAAGACCTTTTTAAAGTGTTGAAGAGCAAAGATGTGAATTTGAGGACTAAGATACACCTGACCCAAGCCACGGTATTTTCAATAGCCTCATGTGTATGTGAAAGTTGGACAGTGAATCAGGAAACCCATTGAATTGATGCATTTGAGCTATGGTTTTGGAGAAGAATATTAAAAGTAACATGGACTGCCGAAAGAACAAACAAATCTGTGTTGGAAGAAGTACAGGCAGAATGCTCCCTGGAAGCCAGGATGACCAGACTTCATCTCTTGGATTTTGGACATATTGTCATGAGGGACTAGTCCCTGGAAAATGTTATCATTCTTGGTAAAATGGAAGGTCAGAGAAAAAGAGGAAGACCTACAATGGCAGTGATGGACACAAATGTAACAACAATTGTGAGGTTGGTGCAGGATGAGGCAGTTTTTTGTTCTGTTGTGCCTAGGGTTGCTATGAATTGATACAGGCTCGACGACACCTAACAACAACAGCAACACCCTTAGTCCCATCATAACCTTCCTGAGATATAAGGGAGTTTCCCTGAGATGTGGTGTATAACACTTTTGACCATACAAAGCTAGTAGGAGAGAAGGGTGGAGGAGGGCACTACCATCAAGAAAGAAGATCCAGGAGTGCAATACATCCTTTGCATCTGGGATCCCTGCACTATGCATGTCCTAGATTCATGGGATGATTGACATCAAGACACAGGGAGATCTCCAAGGAATACTGTGACTACAGATGCTGAAAGGAGACAGGGACATTTTCCAAGAGCTGGTAGAAAGAGAAAGCCTTCCTCTTGAGCCAGCTCTCTGAATTTGGACTTCTAGACTCCTAAACTGTGAGAGAATAGAGTTCTGGTTGTTAAAGCCATCCACTGTGGTATCTCATTATGGCAGCACTACATAAGTATGGCAGTCACCAACTAAAGAAAAGGTGAGGGAACCTATGGCTTCTGGGAGGATTTCAGGCCTGGCAACACAGCTCTGTCTGAGAGACAACCAACACCTTCCTGCCCAGAAATGTCTGTGGAGTGAAGGTCGCGTGGGAGGGAGAATAGTAGGAAAGAAGACAATTTGCAAACTCTAAGACAACTACTGTAAGACTATACCTTTATACCACACCCTCCTTTCTCCTCTTCTGGCCTTGGAATCAGGTTACCATTTTGTAGTCTTATACGTTTAGTAATAACACTCATTAACCGACTGACATACACTTCAACAGTAATATGGCCTGAGGTTGATCTAGAAACCTGCCCAAGATCACATAGCTAGCAAGTGACTGCCAGAAGATTCAAACCAAGCCTGTCTCTCACCACTGTACCATTTCTCTCTCTCCCAGGGCTCATCTTGCTTTTTATGTTGTTGTTGTTGTTAAGTGCTGTCGAGTCGGTTCAGACACCATAACAACCCTGAACAGGGTTTTTGAGGCTGTAAATCTTTATGGGAGCAGAAAACCTCATCTTTCTCCCGCAGAGCAGCTGGTAGTTTCGAACTGCTGACCTTGAGGTTTGCAGCCTGATTCGTAACCACTACGCTACCAGAGCTCCTTATAGCAACTTTATAAGGAAGCTAAGGATCCTTGGTGGTGCTGTAGGATAAGCACTTTACTACCATCCACAAGCTCAGCAGTTCAAACCCACTAGTCAATTCTTGGGAAAAAGATGAGCGTCATAAATATTTTCAGCCTCGGAAACCAAATACAGGGTCACCATGAGCTGAAATTGATTTGATGGCAATGGGGTGGATGTAGGTGGACTGGGGAGAGGTGACTGGTGAGGACCTTAAGGATCAGGAAGTCAAGAGCTGGCCAGGATTCCAGAATGGTGGAGCCAGAACAAGATGCCAGATTCTTGCCTTCAGGTCCTATACTTTTGTACTGCCATGAAATCCCAGCCACCACCTCTTCCTCTGGTCTGTCACAAGGCAGCAGTTGCTGCTAGACCCTGAGTATCCCCAACACCATCACTATAGCCAAGACCCTGACCTTGGGCTCCTGGACTTTGAGAACTGCCTTTGGGGGAAGGACTCCTAACCCACAAATAACTCTAGTTACGTAAGTTTTAGGATCATTGGGATCATGTCACTTTCATTTTGTTGACTAGGTAGCTATCTTGATCTTGAAGGTAAATTTTAAGACCTAGGGTAATACCCAGAATCCTGATGTAGTACTGTAGGATAAACACTGGACTGTTAACTACAAGGTCAGTGGTTCAAACTCACCAGCTGCTCCTGGGAAATGCTACATAAGATCACTATGAATCAACAGACAATATCATTAATATTGCATGCAAATAAAAATTTGCTAAAGATAATTTTGAAAAGACTGCAACAGTATATTGACTGAGAACTGCCAGAGATTCAAACTGGTTTCAGATGAGGATATGGAACAAGAGACATCACTGCTGGCGTCAGATGGATCTTAACTGAAAGGAGATGTTAACTGAAAGAGAGATGTTTACCTGTGCTTTATTGACTACACAAAGGCTTTAAATTGTGTGGATCATGACAAGCTATGGATAACATTGCAGAGAATGAGTATTCCGGAATACTTTCATTGTGCTCATGTGGAACCTGTACATAGACCAGGGCGCAGCTGTTTGAACTGAACAAGGGAACACCAAATGGTTTAAAATTCGGAAAGGTGTGCACCAGGGTTGTATTCTTTTACCATACTTATTCAATCAGTATGCTGAGCAAATAATTCAAGAAACTGGATTATGTGAAGAAGAATGTGGCATCAGGACTGAAGGAAAACTCATTAACAACTTGTGATATGCAGGTTGTAGGACTTTTCTTTCTGAAAGTGAAAAGGATTTAAAATATTTTCTGCTGAAGATCAAAGACCACAGTCTTCGGTATGGCTTGCACCTCAGTGTAAAGAAAACAAAATCCTCATCACTGGACCAATAAATAACATCCATATAAATGGAGAAAAGATTGAAGTTGCCAAATATTTCATTTTGTTCTGATTGACCTTCAATACTCATGGAAGCAGCAGTCAAGAAGTCAAATGACATATTGTATTAGGCAAATCTGCACACAAGACCTCTTTAAAGAGTTCAAGAGTAAAGATGTCAGTTTGAGGGCTACGGTGCACTTGATCCAAGCCCTGGTATTTTCAATAGCCTCATATGCATGTGAAAGCTGAACAATGAATAAAGAATACCATAGATGAATTTATGCATTTGAGTTATGATGTTGGAGGAGAATATTGAAAGTACCTTGGACTGTCAAAAGAATAAACAAATCTGCATTGGAAGAAGTACAACCAGAACATTCCTTATTGTCAGGAGGGAGCAATCCCTGGAGAAGGACATCATGCTTGGTAAAGTGGAGGGTAAGTGTAAAAGAGATGGATTGGCACAATGGCAGCAGCAATGGGCTCAAGCATAGCAATGATTATGAAGTTGGCTTAGGATAGGGCAGTATTTCATTTTGTTGTACATAAGGTCACTATGAGTTGGTATGGACTTGATGGCACTTAACAATATGAATCAGAGCCACATAGACCTCACTTAACAACAACAACAACAACAGGGCAATACCTACATGTTGTTGTTGTTGCTAACTACTGTCAAGTCTGTTCTGACTCACAGCTACCCCGTCTAGGGTTTCTAAGGAGTGGCTGGTGAGTTTGAACTGCCGACCTTGTGATTCAAACTGACCTTTCTGTCCAGTGCTTTATCCCACAGTGTTACACTAGGACTCCAATGCCCACATATGGACTCCAAAACCCACATCAAGCCTGCTGCTGCTGAGTGAACTCTGACTCATAATGAACCTATAAGACAGAGGTGTTTTTAAGTGCCATCAAGTTGGTTCCAACCCATAGTGACCCTGTATAGGCTTTCCAAAGTGTATCTGGTGAGCTTGAGCCACCAACCTTGAGGTTCAAATCAAGTTTGCAGTAGAACTGTTTTATAGAATGTTCCAGACAGTAAATCTTTATGGACACAGCTAGCTGTCTCATGTTTCTCCTGAAGTGCTTCTGGTGAGTATTAACCACCCACTTTTCATTTAGGAGTCCAACTTTTAACCCAGTGTGCTACCCGGGATTCTTCACATATGGACAAGGAATTCATTTTTGGTACACACAGGAATCACATTTAAAGGCAGACTATAATCACTTGTTGGTTACTTTGTTTTACTGTGGCGATTTGTGTGTTGCTGTGATTCTGACAACTATGCCACTACTATTTTAAGGCCAACAGGGTCACTCATGGACAGATTTCAGCAAAGCTTCCAGACTAAGACAGACTAGGAAGAAGGAGAGGCTGACCACTTCTGAATGGTTAGCTACTGAAAACCTTATGAATTGCTCCAGAACATTGTTAGATATGGTGCTGGGAATTGAGACCATCAAGTTAAAAGGCCCTGAAAATATGATTAGGGAAGAGCTGCCTCCTTAAAGTTGACATCCTCAAAGTGAATGTAGTAAAGTTTTCAGATCCTTCATTTGCTGATGATGCATAGCTCACAATGACAGCAAACAAAAGCAACCGTCTATTAATATTCACAACTTGGAATGTACAAAGTATGAATCGAGGTAACTTGGTAGTTGTCAAAAATTAAATGGAGGGATGGGGTAAGCAGAGACAGAGAGGGAAAACTCCTCTGCCAAAACCCCCAAAAAAGCAGACAAAGAGAGGTCCGCAGAAAAACTGCAGAGCTTTGGATCTTGTTTAAGGTTCTGGGCGCCAGTTTCCTACACCCATTATGAAATCTGCCTGTGGAAGCAAAATATGTTGATTTCTGAATTGATTCAGCCACGGTGGCCAGCAGCCAGAAGTCCTAGGGCTGACGGGCGGGGCCACAGCCCAGCATAGGCAGCGACCCAGCGATAGAAGCAGCAGAGCTGCACATCTGAAGGGAGATGTGTGACCGATATTTCATCTTTCACTTTTCATTTTTCATGTATCTTTCCTCTTCACCCCGATCACACCCTCACTGCACAGCCCAGATG
>NW_006408591.1:2233470-2235216 GCF_000296735.1 Chrysochloris asiatica
ATTGATGGAATACAAATGGAAATGTTTCAATAAACTAATGCAGCACTGGAGGCACTCACTCACCTATGCCAAGAAATTTTGAAGATAAGCTACCTGGCCAACTGATTGCAAGAGATCCATATTTGTGCCCATTCCAAAGAAAGGTGACTCAATGGAATGTGCAAATTATTGAGCGATATCATTAATATCACATACAAATAAAATTTTGCTGTGGATATATTTTAAAATATTTGCGGCAGTACATTGACAGGGAGCTGCCAGAAATTCAAGCTGGATAAGACATGAAATGCTCGATATCACTGCTGATGTCAGAAGAAGAGAATAACAAAAAGATGTTTACTTGTGCTTTATTGATTATGTGAAGGCCTTCAACTGTGTGGATTATGGCAAACTATGAATAACATTGTGAAGCATGGGTATTGCAGAACACTTAATTGTGCTCATGAGGAACCTGTACGTAAATAGACCAATAGGCAGTCATTCAAACAGAACAAGGGCATACTGGAAGGTTTAAATTGAGGAAAACTGTGTGCCTGAGTTGTATCTTTCGCCACACTTATTCCATCTATATGTTGTTGTTGTTATGTGCCGTGGAGTCAGTTCTGACTCGTAGCGACCCTGTACAGGGTTTCTGAGGCTGTAAATCTTTACGGGAGCAGAAAGCCCCATCTTTGTCCTGTGAAACAGCTGGTAATTTCAAACTGCTGACCATGAGATTGGCAGCCTGATTCATAACTACTACGCTACCAGAGCTCCTTATTCCATCTATATATTGAGCAAATAATCTGAGAAGCTGAACTATATGAAGAAAAATGTGGCACCAAGATTGCAGAAAGACTCATGAACAACTTGTGATATACAGATGACACAAATTTGCTTGCTAAAAGTGAAGATGAGTTACGAGGAGGGTGAAGCAAAAATTACCTGCACTCTGGCTGTAGAATTTATTTTGATAAACTTTTAGAAAAGACAAATGCATCATTTTCAACACAATCTCCTTGCTTTTCTATACACTTTGTCCATCTGTCAATAAGATATTGTTTCCCATTATTGAAAAATATTTTGGGCTGAGATGCAAGCCATGAGTGCACAGCTGTCTTCACTTCTTCATTAGAGGTGATTCTTTGTTCTTGAAGGTCTGCTTTCAATGAACCAAACATGGAGCAAGATCAGAACTATAGGGAAGGTGCTTTAACACTTCAAAACGAAATTTTTGCAGAGTGTCAACAGTGTGGGCAGAGATGTGAAAACATGAATTATTTTGCAAGATCACAATGAAATTGGATAGCAGTTCTCTGTGTTTAATCCAAAATTTAGGTTTCAGTTCTTCAGTGATCATCTTGCTGTAATGAGCACTGTTAATTATTGAACTTTTTCCTGCTAGTGTTCCAGTACCAGCCCTTGAAAATCCCAGAACACTGTAAGCATCTGTTTTCCAGCTGATGGTTGACTTTTGAACTTTTCCTTGTTTGGCAATTGAGGATGTTTCCATTGCTTACTCTTCCACTTACTCTCTGACTTGTAGTGATGAATCAATCCATGTCTTGTCACCAGTAATAATTTTTTTAAAGTAACTTTTACCTATCAATCCAAATTTTGTTTGAAGATGTCCAAATGTTCCATGAGTTGTTTTGGTAACCATCTCAAATAAACTTTGAAACCCAAGTTTTCTGTGGATTATTTCATAGACAAATCCATGGCTGATTTGCAAATTATTTGACACATACTCCATTGTCACTTGTCTAT
>NW_006408591.1:2237496-2251996 GCF_000296735.1 Chrysochloris asiatica
CTATTTCATCCTCACTGGCTTTAGTGGTTGGTGTGTAAATTTGAATAATAGTGGTATTAACTGGGCTTCCCTGTAGGCTCATCGATATTATCCTATCACAGACAGCGTTGTACCACATGACTGATCTGGATATGTTCTTTTTGACAATGAATGCAACAACACTCCTCTTCAATTTGTCATTTCTGGCTTAGTAAATGTGGATGTCAGATTCAAAATGGCCAATACCAGTCCATTTTAGCTCACTAATGCCTAAGATATCGATGTTTATGCATTCCATTTCATTTTTGAAAACTTTCAATTTTTCTAGATTCATACTTCGTACATTCCATATTCTGTTTTCAATGGATGTTATAGCTGTTTCTCTTCAATTTGAGTTGTGCCCTATCCACAAATTAAGGTCCAGTGGGCTTTTCTCCTATGGGTTTTATTCCATTCGTGTTATCATGGTCAACTCTACTTTGAGGAGGCAGCTCTTCCCCAGTTGCATTTGAGTGCCTTCCAACCTGAGGGGCTCTTTTTCTGGCCCTATATCTGACAGTGTTTCTCTGCTATTCATAAGGTTTTCAGTGACTAAATATTTGGAGGTATTTCATCACTCCTTCTTCTTAGTCTGTCTTTGTCTGGAAGCTCACCTGAAACTTGTCCATCATGGGTGACCATGCTGGTTATTTAATATCGGTGGCAAAGCTTTCAGAATCACAGCAACTCACAAGCCACCACAGTACAACAAACTGACAAACGAATGGTAGTGGACCAATAAATTACATCATGATTAATGGAGTAAAGATTGAAGTCATCAAAGACTTTATTTTACCTGCATTCACAATCAACATTTATTGAAGCAGCATTCAAGAAATCAAAAGTTGTATTGTATTCAACAATTATGCTGCAAAACCCTTTTTAAAGTGTAACAGGAAAACGTGTCAGTTTGAGAGGTAAAGTGGAATGCACTAAAAATGTGACTGGGGAAGAGCTGCCTCCTCAAAGTAGAGTTGACCTTGATGATGTGAATGGAATAAAGCCTGTGGGAGTAAAGCACTTGGGACCTTCATATGCTGATAGGGCACAATTCAAAATGAAGAGAAACAGCTATAAACATCCATTAGTAATTGGAACATGGAGTGTATGAAGTATGAATCTAGGAAAATTGGAAATTGTCAAAAATTAAATGGAACACATAAACATTGATATCTTAGACATTAATGAGCTGAAATGTACTGGTGATAGAAGTGATGCTGGAGATTGCATGATAGAATTCTGCAGTCAATGATTTGTTCGTTTCAAATATCTTCTTTTTACAGTGTGAGAGACGACTATACACATGGACCTCACCAGATAGAGTACATAGAAATCAAACTGAATATGTCCCACCTGAATTTAGAGATCATCTGAAGAACAGATTTGATACATTAAACACTAAAGACTGAAGACCAGAAGAGTTGTTGGATGACATCAAGAACATCATACAGGTAGAAAGCAAAAAGTCATTAAGAAGACAAGAAAGAAGGAAAAGATCAAAATGGATGTCAGAAGGGACACTGAAACTTGCTCTCCAGCATAGAGATGCTTAAGTAAATGGAAGAAATGAGGAGGTACGAGAGCTGAACAGAAAATGTCAAAGATTTGCTTGAGAAGATAAAGCCAAATATTTCAACAAAATGTGCAAAGATCTGGAATCAGAAAACCAAAAAGGAAGAACATGTTCAGCATTTCTCAAGCTGGGGGAACTGAAGAAAAAATTCAAGCCTTGACTTTCGTTATTGAAGGATTCTCTGGGCAAATTATTGAATGATGCAGAAAGCATCAAAAGAAGATGGAAGGAATATACAGAGTCACTTTACTAAAAGCAAATGGTTAATGTTCAACTGTTTCAAGAGGTAGCATATGATCAAGAGCCAATGATATTGAAGGAAGAAATCCAAGGTGCATTGAAGGAACTGGCACAGATCTAGGTATCAGGAATTGATGGAATAAAAATTGAACTCTTTCAAGAAAGTGAGGCAGCACAGAAAGCACTCATTCATCTCTGTCAAGAAATTTGGAAGACCACTATCTGGCCAACTGATTGGAAGAGAGCCATATTTGTGCCCATTCCAAGGAAAGATGACCCAATGGAATTTGGAAATCATTGGGCAGTATCTTTGATATCCATGCGAGTAAAGTTTTACTAAAAGTAATACAGAAATGGCTACAAGCATACATTGACAGAGAACTTCCAGTGGTTCAAGCTGGATTCAGAAGAGGCCATGAAATGAAGGATATTATGCTGATGTCTGATGGATCTTGGCTGAAAGCAGAGAATACCAGAAAGATGTTACCTGTGCTTTATTGACTACACAAATGCTTTCAATTGTGTGGATGGACAACATTGTACAATATGAGTACTCCAGAACGCTTAATAGTGCTCATGAGGGATCTGTACATTGACTAAGAGGCAGTTGTTCTTCAAACAGAACATGGGAACACTAAATGGCTTAAAATTAAGAAAGGTGTGAGCCAGGGTTGTATTCTTTTACCATACTTATTCATATAAATATATATTGAGCAAATAATCTGAGAAACTGGGTTATATGAAGAAAAACATGGCATCAGGATTGGAGGATGACTCATTAACAACCTGTGATGTGCAGATGATACAACCTTGCTTGCTAAAAGTGAAGAGGACTTAAAATATTTACTGATGAAGATCAAAGAACACAGCCTTCTGTATGGATTGCATCTTAATGTAAACAAAACAAAAATCCTCACCACTGGACCAATAAACAACATTGTCATCAACGGAGAAAAGATTGAAGTTGTCAAGAACTTTATTCTTCTTGGATCAACTATCAACACTCATGGAAGAAGCAGTCAAGAAATCAAAAGACGTATTACACTAGGCAAATCTGTTGCACAAGAACTTCTTTATGTGTTGAAGAGCAAAGATGTCAGTTTCAAGACTAAGGTGTGCCTTACTGAAGTCATGGTCTTTTCAATAACCTCATATGGAATGCAAAAACTGGACAGTGAATAAGGAAGACCGTAGGAGAATCGATGCTTTTGAGTTATGGTTTTGGAGGAGACTATTGAAAGTGCCATGGACTGCCAAATGAACAAACAGATCTGTATTGGAAGAAATAAGATGGATTGGCACAGTGGCAGCAACAGTGGGCTCAAACCTAACAATTTTGAGGATGGTATTAGACTGGGCAATGCTTCATTCTGTTTCACATATGGTTGTTAAGTGTTGGAATGACTAGAAGGCACCTAACAACAATAACAAGGAGTAATGACCCCTGAAGAGATTTCCTTCTGTGGATTTGAGGGACTCATCATGGGTGCAGGAACAGTTGAGGTTAGCCTGATGCCTGGAGGAGAGAGAGGAGTAGAAAGGGATGTGTGCATTCACTCATTCATTCATTGGACAGGTACATACTGAGGACCTGTTACCTACAAAGACAGTGCAGAGGCTGTAGAGGGCAAGCAGTCGATTTCAAGCCACTGGACTTAGAACCACGAGTGAAAAATGAGAATTGCTGCTCCCACAAAGAATCACAGCCTTGAAAACTCTATACTAGGTTGATATGAGTCAGAACCAACTCAACAGCACTTAATAACAACAACAACAACAACAGAAGCAATGTTATGTAGGAAGAGGAAGCCTGGTGGTACAGTGTTGAAAGAATTTAACTGCTAATAAAATGTTTGATGGTTCTAATTTGCCAGCTGTTTCATAGCAGAAAGATGAGGTAGTTGGCTTCTGTAAAGATGACAGCTTTGGAAACCTTGTGGACCAGTTCTGCTCTAACCTATAGGATCTCTATGATTTGGAATAGATTCAATGGCAATGTTTTTTTTTTTTTAATTTTTATGATTATTACATACCTTGCAGTGTTTTAGGCACTAAAGAATCAACAGGGAACAAAATAGACAGAAATTGCTGTTCTACTGGTGATGACAGTGGGATGGGAAATGTACAATAAACAAATAAATCAAATGCATAGTAAGTTACATGATGGTGACCAGTGCTGTGGACAAAAGCAAACAGAGCAAAGGGAAAGGGAGGACTAGTGAGGTCGAGTTTAGTCTAATTATGAACCTCATTCTAGTTCCATACGCAGTTCTAACTCAGATTTTTCACTTCTGAGCAAGTGAGTCTTTACTCAGAGAACTCAGATTCACTCCATTTGGATAAATGCAAGCAACTTTCAAGCTCTCATAGGGGAGATCTCTAAACCAGAAAGGGAAATAAAGGGTGTATTTCTCCTGTGCTGAGCTGATGCGGTGAAGAGGAGTTGCATCCAGGAAATGCGTTCAGCCTCCTATTGTGGGCTAGAGACACCACTCCCTTCCGTGACTGTCAGTGGTCAGCCTTAGAATGGACATGTGTCTTGGTGCTGAAGCTACTCTGGGGAGAGAGTGGGCTTCTAACACTCTGTGGTAGAGTTTGTTCCGGTCTGTCTTGACTGATGTTTTCTGAAAGGACTGCACATTCTGGGGCTGAGAATTTGGGATGTAGACCCAAAATGTTTAGTATACTGGTATACTGGTGCCTGTCCTAAATCTGCATCAACCATCCCTGTATATAGGGGCCACAGTCTAACTGGAGGCCACAAAACACAGATTTATGATGGAATGGCTTTGGATTTAAAACTTAGGTCCCCTAAAAGAAACTGTCCATATGAAGGCATTTGTGCACCTGTGTTTAAAAAAAAAAAGCAACTAAATATTACCAATTTTGAATTCTTTGTGGATTTTTATTGACTTATTTAGTAAGCCATTTATTCAAAAGGATTTATTAACTATGCTCTAGATACCAGACACTGTCTTAGGCTTAGGTATGAATAAGAAAGACATGGTCCCTGCCCTCATGCAGCAAATGGTCCAATGTCAGACACAGCTGAGTAAATAGGTGGCTATAGCACGGGGCTATAACAAGGAAAGTAGGTATCCAGGACTGGGGATATACTCAACGACTGAAGGTGGGGATTGGTCGGAGGTGGCTTCCTGGAAGAAATAATGTGAAAATGAGGAGAAAGTTATCTGGGTGAAGAGGAATATGAAGAACATTAGACTCTTAAGAAACAGTAGGAGCAAACCTGGAGCTATGAAAAGGGTCAGAGTGATGTGATAGGGAAGGTGGAGGTGAGGCAGAGAACACCTGGACTGAGCAAGGCCTTGAAATTGTCATTACAGCATGTGGGTTTTGTTTGGTAGCTACAGGGGAGCCATTGAACTGTCTTAAAAAAGAGGATGAAATCTCATACTTGCAGTCTGTGGAGCCCTGGTAGTGTAGTGGTTACGAATCGGGCTGCTAATCTCAGGGTCAACAGTTCGAAACTACCAGCTGTTCCACGGGAGCAAGATGAGGCTTTCTGCTCCCGTAAAGAGTTACAGCCTCGGAAACCCTGTACAGGGTCGCTATGAGTCGGGATCGGCTCCACGGCACAGAACAACAACAACAACAACAATATGGAGCCCTTAACAGCAGTGAGAGGAAAGGGCTGGAGAAGGGAAGAGAGATGAGGGCAGAGGGACACTTTCTAAGAGAACTCTTGATCAGGGAGAGATTCAAGTGGTAGAAACAACAGCCTATGTGTTGTGGGGCGGGACAGGGGCACTGGTATGGATGAGTGGGGTTTCTGGGTGCACCAAGGTGTACTTCATTAAGAGTTCTGGAGGAAAGCTTGCTCTGGGGGATGTGGAGATCAATTGGTGAGCTGCAATCTGAGTTTGAGAACCTTGGGAAGGTGTAAGTAGAAGCTGGTTTCCAGCCTTGGAAAGCAATCTGCATTGCGGATGTGGGTTTGGAATTTGTTAATCCTGGAAGGTAATCAAAGCCATGGTAAAGGATGAGGGAGGGGTGCCATCTATGTGTTTGAATATTCAGAAGTGATCTTAAAAACTCTTCTTATTAAAGCTGAGACATTATGTACCTAGGATGACTAATACTCCCACTGATTAGGGAGCCTTGAACTCTCAGCCCATTTGATTTCCCTGCCCACGTTCTGTCTGAGGGGAGAATCTCCCATCTCCTGGGAGTCAGCTCCCTTCCTGAGACCTCAGGGCGTTTAATCAGCTTTTGATACTTAGTGAGTCACTGGGCACTTTTCCAGCGGAATCAGCCTCCAGGGAAGGATCACTGAGGAACACTTGCAGTTAGTCTCACCTGCTTATTTATCAGAGGGGAAGTGTCTTAGTGTCCTGGGTTGCCATAATCAAACCGCACAAGGCATGTGGCTTTAAAGAACACAGATTTATTGTCTCACACTTCTGGAGGCTGGGAGTCTGAATCCTTGATATGGACAGAGCCATGCTCTCTTTCTGTCAATTTTAGAGGACGATCTTTCTTTTCTCTTTCAACTTCTAGTGACTTCTGGCAATGCTTAGCATTCCTTTTTCAGCTTCTAGATGGATCCTCACAGGGTGTCTTCTCTCTCTATGTAACTCTGTTTCTTGTCTGTTCTCCTTTTTTATAAAAAAGAAGGATTAGGATTAGGACCCTCCCCATTCCAGTATGACCTCTTTTGATCCAATTGATAACCAAAGAAAAACTCTATTTCCAAACAAGGACATATTCACAGGTCCAGGAGTTAGGAATTCTACCTATCGCTTTTGGGGGCATGATAAAATTCTTAAGAGGAGAGGAGAGGAGAGCCAGAGTGACTCCCAGCCAGTGACCTGCAGCGTCCTGTTTACCTTGGCATTGCTGAATTTTAATGGTGGCACCAATGAGCAAAAAGCATTTGCTGGGCTTCGGAGTGTGCATTGTACATTTTTTATATTAGCAGCAAATTTGCCTTGTAAGCTGTGCTTTTGGGCACTTATAGAAGACTCACTCACTATATAAGGGGGCTTCAAAAGTTTGAGGAAAATGGACTTAAAAAGACTGCCATTTTTTCTCTGAACTTTTTGAAGCACCCATTGTATTTCAGATGATGTGGTAAGCAGATGATACAACCTTGCTTGCTGAAAGTGAAGAGGACTTAAAATATTTACTGATGAAGATCAAAGAGCCTTTGGTATGGATTGCATCTCAATGTAAAAGAAAATAAAAATCCTCACGACTGGACCCATAAACAGCATTCTTATCAGTGGAGAAATGATTGAAGTTGTCAAGGACTTCATTCTTCTTGAATCAACTATCAACACTCACGGAAGCAGCAGTCAAGAAATCAAATGATGTATTGTATTAGGCAAATCTGCTGCACAAGACCTTTTAAAGCGTTGAAGAGCAAAGGTGTCAGCTTGAAGACTAAGGTGCGCCTGACCCAAGCCATAGTATTTTCAATAACCTCATATGGATGCAAAAGCTGGACAGTGAATAAGGAAGATTGTAGAAGAATAGATGCTTTTGAGTTACAGTGTTGGAGGAGAATATTGAAAGTGCCATGGGCTGCCAAAAGAACCAATAGATCCATTTTGGAAGAAGTGCAGTCAGAGTGCTCCTTGGAGGCCAAGATGGCCATACTTTGTCTCTCATACTTGGGCCATATTGTCAGGAGGGACTGGTCACTGGAGAAGGATATCATGGTTGGTAAGGTCAGAGAAAAAGAGGAAGATCCCCAAGGAGATGGATTGGCCAAGTGACAGCATCAATGGACTCAAGAGTGAGGTTGGTCCAGGATCAGGCAGTGTTTTGTTCTGTTGTGCATAGGGTCACTATGAGTTGGTACTAACTCGATGGCACCTAACAACAACAACAACAACAACAACAACAAAAACACTAAGCATTATATCTGCATTATCTCCATTCATCCTAGGACCTAAGATATTTCTCATTTTACTAATAAAGACATCCAGGCTTGGAGAAATTGAGAAACCTGCTCAAGGTTGTGTAGTTTGTACATGGGAGCAGGCTAGGATCCCAACTGGCCAATTCAAGGCTCTCACAATTAATCCTCATGCTATGGTGCTGATGCTGAGTGTATTTCTTCTTCAAAGTGAGGGTCTTTGCTTCATGTGTGTGCCTCTGGCATCATAACTAAACACATCTGGGTCTCATTCACCCAGGGTTCCACTCCCAGTTCTCCCGCTGTGCTACTTAACTCTCTGTGTCTCATTTCCCTTGGGTAAAATGGAGCACTAGTATCTACTTACTACCTGACTCTCATTTTATCATACTGTGCTAATGTACATGTGGCTAAGATGCTGGAAACAATGCCACTGGTATTTTAAATACATGCAGGATCACCCATGATGGACAGGTCCCAGCAGAACTTTCAGACAAAGGTAGACCAGAAAGAAATGCCTGGTGATCTACTTTAGAAAATTAGCCAAATTAATCTGTATGGATCAGAACAAAATAGTGTCCAATACAGTGCTGGAAGATAAGCCCCTTAGGTTGGAAGTCACTCCCAACATACTGTCACTACAACAATGGAGTCAGACATACTAGTATGCATAAAGGTAGCTTAGGACCAGACACTATTTTGTTCTGTTACATAGGGTGTCACTATGAGTCAGAGATAAATTGATGACCACTAATAATAATGTCTACTAGAATAGAGTTCTTGGGAGAGTTTAATGATGATGACATATGACCAAGAAACACTCAGCTCAGTGCCTGGAACAAAACAGGTGCTTGTGGTAGACTGAATTTTCTCCCATCCAAGTGCTCATGTCTCTAGGTATGTTGACACTCCTCCATTGAGAACTGAGTTATATTCTCTTCTCTTGAATCAGAATGCACCTTTGTGACCCTTGGTCAGCAGAGGATGATGGGATTAATGTTTAGTGACTTCTGAGTCCTGGCTCTCTATCTCTGAGCTTGTGTCTTAGGGACCAGGAGCCAACATGTATGAGTCTGGCTACCCTATAGCTACCATATTAGAGTGCTTTTGTGGGGAGACCCTCTGAGATAGATACCCTAGAAGCCCCAGCAGTTCTGGCACCTAGATGTTGGAGTGTCCCCATCCTAGGCACATATGATGACAGAGTTGAGGGTTCCAGCCTTTTAGTTGCCCTCAAAGATGCTGTAGTAGATCAGCATCAATTCTCCTGATTATAGAATAGTAGTAATTGTCTTGGAGTCCTGGGGTAGCGCTGTAGGTTAATATGCTGGACTACAAAGTCGGTTTGAATTCAAGGTTGGCAGTTCAAGCTCACCAGCTGCTCCTTGAAAACCCCACACAGGGTCACTATGGGTCAGAACTGACCCAATGGCACTTAACAACAACAACAACAGCAGTGATTGTTTTAGTACCTAAATTTTGGCGTGCTTAACTGTGAAGCAAAAGATAATAGAAACAAAACCAAAGAAAACCTAAACCTGTTGCCATCAAGCCAACTCATGGCAACTCTATGTGGGAAGAGTAGAACTGCTCCACAGCATTTTTAATAGGTGTGATCTACAGAAGGAGAATGTCAGGACTTTCTTCCGTGGCTTCTTTGGATGGATTCAGATTTCCAACCTTTAGAATAGTAGTAGTACCCAGGGACCTATGAGGACTCTGTAACCTATGAGGACTCTGTAAGGTACGTTCCTTTGATACATCATTTCTCACCACTGATATCACTTCAACCACACTGTGCACATATAGGATGGCATACAGTGATGATCTCTACTATATTCTAGTTAGGCAAACTGGAGCACAATGAGATGAGATGGAAAGACTCAAGGTCACACAGTTGGTCAGGGCCCAACTAAAAGCACATTCTCCCTGAGTTTAAACCTTAGCTCTTTAATTTGCTAGCTGTGTGGCTTAGGCAAGAGAGGACCCTCTCTGTGCTTCAGTTTTCTCTTCTGTACAACAGTAATGAAAATGGCATGCTAGAGATTCCCACCTTTCCCCCCAAAAGGAAGCCAGACTGCACTCTCCCAGGTAACCTCACTGTTCTCCATAGTGCAGGTTTTTGAGTCTTTCCTGGCCACCTGTCTGTTCTCTGTGCCTTGAAAACCTGATGCCCCACACTGCGTGTAGCAGCACCACCTCCTCTTTGATTGGAGCAGCCAAGATTGTGCTGGCTTTCTTGGCAGTCACATCACACTGTTGACTCATCCTGAGCCGGCAGTCAAAACCCTAAGTGTTTTTGCCACATGTGTTCACATTCAGCCGCAGTCCTTCTCACCCAGAAATGGTGCAGTTGGAGATTTTAAAAATCTTGACTAGCTTGTTAGAGCTTGCTTACTGTTTTAGCCTGCTGAGAAAAGAACCCAGGTGAGTTCCTCCTTAACTTCAGGTTCCTGGAGATTCTCCCTGTCCTTTTAACATATTCTGCCTTTTAGTTAGAGTAGCTTACTGATATTTGCAAGCAGAAAATTAAGCCTTGGATTGACTTCTGCATACCCTATGTGTAGGAAGAAAAGAAGGCAGTATAGATGTTATGCTAAAATGCAGAGAAGGCAAAGAAACGGCCAGTGCTTTAGTCCCGTTCCACTACTGAGTCAGCGGTCGACACCATACTGGCCATGACTCCTTTCTGCTCATCTCGCGTGGACTCAGTTTTGATAAGTTGCCATCTGAACAGGACAGAGATGAGAACAGAGGACAGAGTTGAGGACCGAGACTGTTTTCCAAGAGGACACTGGCATAATTAATCAGGTGTCTCACAGATTGATTGCTTAGATGGTGCCTAATGGTCCTAAATGCACCGCCATTTAACCCACATCTTTTCAGCGTGACCATAAGAATAAAATAGTATTTGTTTCATGACTGCTTTCTTGCTAGCCTACAAATTCTCTCAGTAGCTATGTTATTTGATTCTGCTAGTTCAGCAACATTGTTGTTGTTGTTATTAGGTGCCATTGAGTCAATTTCAACTCATAGCAATCCCAGGTGACAGAGTCTAACTACCTCACAGGATTTTCTAGGTTGTCATCACCAGATCTTTCTCCCTTGGAACCACTGGGTGATTTGAACTGGTAACTTTTTTGGTAACAACCGAAAGCTTAACCACTGATTGTACACCCAGGGTTCCTTCATCTATATGCATTAGTTTCTTATGGCTGACACAAGTTACTACAAAGCGTGTGACTTAAAACAAGAGAAACTGATTTTATCACAGTTCTGAAAGTCAGAAGTCTAAATTTGGGATGTTGGCAGGATTGTGCTTTTTCTGAAGGCTTTAGGGGAAAAATCCTTCTTTTCCTTTTCCAGTTTCTGGGTGCTGTTGTACTGTCAAATCAGTTCTCACTCATAGTGACCCTATGCACAACAGAAAAAGACACTGTCCTGTCCTGTGCCAACCTCACAATGATTACATTTGAGTCCACTGTTGGTGTGTCAATTTATCTCATTGAGGTTCTTCCTCTTTTTTGATGATTCTCCATTTTACCAAGCATGATGTAATTCTCCAGAGACTGGTCCCTCTTGATAATATGTCCAGAGTGTGAGGGATGTAGTCTTGCCATCCTGGCTTCTAAGGAGTGTTCTGGCTGCACTGCCTCCAACACAGATTTATGTTTTGTTTTTTTTTTTTTTTGGCAGCTCATGGTACTTTAAATATTCTTTGCCAACACCAAAATTCAAATGTATCATTTCTTACACAGTCTTCCTTATTCATTGTCCAACACTTTCACATGCTTAGGAGACTACTGAAAATGTCATGGCTTGGTTTAGGTACGCTTTAGTTCTCAAACTGACATCTTTCTCTTTAACACTTTAAAAAGGTAGTTTTTAAGCAGATTTGTCTAATGCAAGACATCTTTTGATTTCTTGACTGTAGTTTCCATATGTTCTGATTGTGGATCCAAGCAAAATAAAGTTCTTGACAACTTCAATGTTTTCTCCATTCATCACGATGCTATTTATTGGTCCATTTGTGAGGATTTTTGCTTTCTTTACATTGAGGTGCAATCCATGTTGAAGGGTGTAGCGTTTGATCATCATCAGTAAGTATTTTAAGTTCTTTTTGCTTTTAGCAAGCAAGGTTGTATCATCTGCATATTGCAGATTGTTAAGCCAATCCTGATGTCATGTTCTTCTTCATATAATCCAGTTTCTGGGATTATTTTCTTAGCATACAGATTGAATATGTATGGTATTCAATCTTGACACACAACTTTCCCGATTTTCTGTCTCTTGGTCTGTAAACAGGTTCCTTATGAGCATAATTAAGTGATCTGGAATCTCCATTCTTCACAATGTTATCTATTGTTTGTTATGATCCACACCATTGAATGACTTTCCTTAGTCAATAAAGAATAACCAAACATCTGGAACAAGTATTGTCTGCCTTCAGCCCCGATTCATCTGATGTCTGCAATGATACCCCTCGTTTCACATCATCTTCTGAATCTGGCTTGCATTTCTGGCAGCTATCTGTTGATGTACAGCTGCAACCATTTCCAGTAGCCCCAGGCATTCCTTGGCTTATGGCAACACAATTCCAACCTCTGCCTCTGTCTCCACCTTCACCTTCTTCCCCCTTCTTATGTAAGCAACAGTCGTATTAGATTAGAGTCCATTTTTGTGGCCTCAGCTAGCCAATTGCATTTGCTAAGACCTTATTTTCATATAAGGTCGTATTTACAGGGATTGAGGGTGAGAACTTGAACATATCTTTTTGAGAGACAAAACTCAACCCCTAATACTATGTGTGATGCTCATTCACATGATCACTGGGTGGTCTGGGTGTTCCATAGGAGCTGGGTGGATCTCAGTGAACTGAACACCATCCAGGGCCTAGTGGGCATCCCTGATACAATCAGCAGTGAGCTGCTGGCTCCTGAGGGAGGGACATTTCCATCAAACGCCTTCTGCTTAGCTCAGGTAATACCTATCACACACTCAAATATATGCTGGCAGGTCTCTGGCTCCCTGAACAACTGATGGATACTCTTGAAGGACAATGTATCTGGCACATAGTAAGCATTCAGTAAGTCTCATCCAGGTCTCAACTATCCAAGCAAATTGAGAAGAAAACAGAAATGAATGGAAGTATACTTGAACATTGGAAGATAGCTACTTGACCAACCTATGGGGAAAGACCCATATTTGTGCCCATTCCAAGGAAAGGTGACTCAACAGAATTTGGAAATTATTGAACAAGATCATTAAGAACACAAGCAAATAAAATTTGGCTTAAGATAATTCAAAAACAGTTGTAGCACTACATGGTTAGCGAGCACCAAAAATTCATGCTGGATTCAGAAGCGGATATGGAATGAGGGACATCATTGCTGGTGGCAGATGGATAGTGACTGAAAGCAGAGAATATCAGAAAGATGTTCACTTGTGTTTTATAGAATTTCAAGGCATTTGACTGTGTGGATTGTAACACATTGTGGATAATATTGTGAGGAATGGGAATTCCAGAACACTTACTTGTGCTTATGAGGAACTTGTACCTAGACCAAGAGGCAGTCAATCAAACAGAACAAGGGGATAGATTGTGAGCGGGTGCAGATGACACACCCTTGCTTGTTGAACTTGAAGAGGACTAAAAGCACTTATTGATAAAGATCAAAGCCTTCAATATCGATTACACCTCAATGTAAAGAAAATGAAAATCCTCACAAATGGACTGTTTTTGTTAAGTGCCATTGAGTCAGTTCAGACCCATAGCTACCCTATATAGGGTTTCGGATGAGCAGCTGGTGTTGATCCTACAGTGCCACACCAGGAGTCCTGAATGGACACATACACAACTTCACTATAAATGGAGGAAATATTAAAGGTGTCAAGTATTTTATTTTCCTTGGATCCATAATTGAGGCTTATGGAAGCAGTAGTTAAAAAAATCAAATGATAGACTACATTGGACAAAGTTACTGTGAAAAATCCTCTTTAAAATCTTCAAGAGAAAAGATGTCACTTTGAGGACTATGATGTGAATGACCCAAACCATGATGTTTTCAATTGTCTCATACCCTTGTGAAAGCTGGGCAATGAATAAGAAAGTCCAGAGATGAACCGATGCATTAGAATTATGGTAATGAATATTGAAAATACCATGGACTACCAGAAGAACAAACAAAATCTGTCTTGGAAGAAATACAGCTAGAATGTTCCTTCACAGCAAGGATGGCAAGATTTCATCTCAAATAGTTTGAACGTATTATCAAGAAGGATCATTCCCTGTAGTACGGCATCAAGAAGAGAAAGACCCTCAACAAGCAGACCATCAACACAATGGCTTCAAAAATGGGCTTAGACATAGAAAATATAGTGAGGATGGCACAGTACTGAGCAGTGTTTTGTTCTGTTGTACATAGGGTTGGTATGAGTTGGAACTGACTTGATGGCACCTCATAACAACAAAGGCTGGAGGAGCCCGGGTGGTGCAGTACTAAATGAAAGTTCGGTGGTTAGAACCTACCAGATACTCCTCAGGAGAAAGATATGCCAGTCTGCTTCTGTTACGATTTACTGTCTTAGAATCCTATGGGAGCAGTTCTACTCCATCTATGGGTCATGAATGAATCAGAATCAATTCATTAGCAATGCTTTTTTTTTTTTTTCTTTTCTTTTCAGTCTTACACAAAGAAAAAGAGAAATTCACAAATCATGGGGTGAATGAGACAAATTTTCCAGGTTGTTGTTGTTCAAGCAGAGATGTCAGCTTGAGGACTAAGGTG
>NW_006408591.1:2252418-2257774 GCF_000296735.1 Chrysochloris asiatica
CAACAACAACCACCTCTGGTAGCGTAGTGGTTACGAATTAGGCTGTGAACTGTAAGGTCAGCAGTTTGAAGCTACCAGCCGCTCCACGGGAGAAAGATTAGGCTTTCTGCTCCCATAAAGATTTACAGCCTAGGAAACCCCGTACAAGTTCGCTTTGGGTTGGAACCGACTCGACGGCACTTAACAAACAACAACAACAACCTACTCTGATATGGGGTAGGTAAAGAGGAAAAAAGGACTTGGAACTGCTTCTAAAAGGGACATTAAAAAACAAGCTGGTCCCTTTGTATTTTTCAAAACAATCCAGAGGCCGATGACTGAATTGAGTATTCTCTTTTCCTTTTCTGGGAAAGTTCATGGGTCCTTGGCCCTAAATAAGCTTAGTTCTGTACAGCTTCCCACAAGGAAATTAAATTTTCAGGTCCTGAACAAATGTTTAGCTATCACTAATATGATCATTGGTGCTGTCACTGTAGGTCTGCAGAAGCCGAGTGGGAGGATGGGATTTGACAGCAATGAAAAACACTCCGCCTCTGCCTTCCCTCTTAGCCACGTGCATGCATTCAAGTGCACACACACACACAGTGTGCCGCACACCAGCACAAGTACACATGCCTTTGCACAAAGGAATGAGATTTCCCGGGAGCGGTGAATATTATTTGGTTTTACAAATCCAATCTAATCACTATTTATTGGGTGTCTACTTAGTCTGAAAGGATCCCTGGTGGCACAAATAGTTAAGACTCCACTGCTAATTGAAAGGTTAGTGGTTTGAGCACATGCAGCAACTCCAAGGGAGAAAAGACCTGGTGATTCTTAAAAGACCCTTCAAGATTTTAGCCTAGGAAGTACCACAGGCAGTTCTACTCTGTCTTATAACCTACTTCCACCAACTTGATTCTGAATCCTAGTGACCCTATGTAGGATTTTTGAGACTGTGTATCTTTGGGTGATCAGATACCCTCATCTTTATCCCAAAGTGCAGCAGGTGGGTTTGTACTGCTGGCATTTTAGTTAACAGTCCAATGCCTGATTGGAATTTAATCTATGGCATACAATGATAACAACGAATTAGGTAATACAAATGGTTTATTTCTGGTTTCAAACACACTCATGGGGACCTCAGAAGAAAGGCATAATGGTCTGCCCCCAAAGATCACAACCATGAAAACACTATGGAGGTGTCATGGGTTGGAATTGATTCAGTACCAGCTGGTTCGGGTTTGGGTGCTCAGCCTGTCAAACACAGGGACTGTGATCCTGTCTTCCAGGAGATTCCAAAACAATGTACTGGGGCAGAGATGCCTACCAAGATCTAATAAAATGAAAAACTATAAAATTGCCATAGATTGATTAATCTCTTTCTTTCTTTTTTAAAATATGTTTTTGGAGTAGTTTTACTGGTTCTCAGTGTAATTTTTGAGTCACCCTTATTTGAATTGGTTGGATTTGAATACGGAATTTGCTACTCAAGAGTAGTGAAACTCTTTCTAATCCTTGATTTCTTGTTTTATAAACAGGGCATTAATATCACCTCATGAAATGTTAAGTGCTTGACTGTTAAGCGGAAAGTTCAGTACTTTGAAACCACCAGCTGTTTCTCAGAAGTAAGATGTAGCAGTCTGCTCTCGTAAAGTTTATAGTTTAGGAAACCCTACGGAGACAGTTCTTCTCTGTCTTATAGGTTACCATGAGTCAGAATCTATTGGTAGATCACCAGAACAACCATAATCTATGTGTGATCAAATTGCATTCTGTTGTAAATTACAGAGATAGGATGGAACTGGCTTAATCAAATAGGAGATTATTTTTTCTCAAATAACTAGGAGCACAGAACTAGGTAACCTAGGATTACAACAATTGCTCAAGGGACTTACCAGGTCCCAGGCTCCTTGTCTCCTTGCTGGTGTATAGCTACTCCGGTCCCAAGGAAGCTAAGAGAGACAGGACAAAATGGGAAGAGGCTGAAGACACAAACCAGTTCTATTTGCTTCCCTTTGAAGAATTTTCCAGAAAGCCCCTCCTAGCTACTTCATCTAGCACGTCATTGATTAGAACCATGCCAGATGACCATCCCTACCTATGAAGGGAGCTAGGATATCAAACATTTTAACTGAGTATGTGGCACAGCTATTCCGTGCTCAGATACTAAGCAGAAGGTTGGCAATTCAAACCCACCCAGTGATTCTATGGAAGAAATAACCTGGCAATTTGTTCCTATAAAAATTTCAGCCTAGGAAATTCTATAGAGCAGCTCTACTTTGACATATATGGATGCTTTAAGTTGGGATTGACTCAACGGCACACAATAACAACAGTTGTTACTTCAGACAAAATTGAGCTTTTATAAGGAAGGAAGGAAGAAAGAAAGAAAAAAGAGAGAAAGAAGAAAGACGGGGAGACCCCAGCTGTGTCTGGGGAGTTGAAAGGATTCTCTTAGATAATTTTTGTCAAACTCTTGTCCTAACGCCTGGTATGTGTTGACTATTAATATTAGCTGAGACTTTCCTTGATGTATTTTCAGAGGATCCCCTGGCAAGGTGGCAGTGTCTTCATTGTTCTGGAACACCCCATCTCCACCCATGTGAATCTGACTCATTCCTTACACAATCTCATCTCCTCTACAAGGTTCTCTCTTGTCTCTGGTCCTTAAAATCCTTACCTGCTATCTAAAAACCTGTAGCATGAAATGGAGGAGTCTGGGGAAGGGGAGTAAAATGTTAAGAGCAGGACTACAAAACTCAAGGTTGACCTTTCAAGCCCACTAGTCACTCCACAGGAGGAAGATGAGGCTGTTTGTTCCCATTAAGATTTACAGCCTTGGAAACACAGAGGAGCAGGTCTACTTTGTAATACAGGAAACTCTATGAATCAGAACTGATTCAATGATAGTGACTTTCTCATTTTTGTTTGTTTAGCATGAAATGATTGTATCACTCAAAGGTAATTTAGCATATGAGTTTCCTGGTACAACTAATCTATATGTTTTTATTTATTCTTCTCTTACTTAGGTTATATGTTCCTTGAGGGCAAGAATTATATTTTACACCTACATCCCTGCTGCAAACTATTATGAGTGGTTCCTACAGACAGTAGATTGCAGAACACTTAATTGTGCTCATGAGGAACCTGTAACATATATCAGGACACGGTTGTTAGAACAGATCAAGAAGACACCGAATGGTTTAAATCAGGAAACATGGGCACCAGGGTTGTATTTTTTTCACCGTACTTATTCAGTTTGTATGCTGAGAAAATAATCTGAGAAGCTGGATTATATAAAGAAGAACATGGCATTAGGATTGGAGGCAGACTCATTAACAATGTGCAATATGCAGATAATACAACCACCTTGCTTGCTGGAAGCAAAGAGGACTTGAAATACTTATGAAGATCAAGTCTTTAGTATGGAGTGCCCGTCAATGTAAAGAAAACATAATCCTCAGTTGTTGTGGTTGTTGTTGTTGTTAAGTGCCATCGAGTCAGTTCCAACATATAGCGACCCTGGATAGGATTTCCGAGGAGTGACTGGTGAGCTTGAACCGCCAACCTTGCAGTTCAAACGGCTTTGCAGTCTGGCACATTAACCCACAGCACCACACAAGGACCAAAAAATAACATCATGATAAATGGAGAAAAAAATTGAAGTTGTTGAAGACTTCATTTTGCTTGGATACACAATCAACACTCATGGAAGTTACAGTGAAGAAATCAAAAGATGTATTGCATTAGGCAAATCTGCTGTAAAATACCTCTTTAAATTGTTAAAGTGCGAAGATATCAGTTGGAGGATTAAGGTGCTCCCAATCCAGGCTATGGTATTTTCAATTGCCACAATTTTCAGTTTTCAATATGCATGTGAAAGTTGGATAATGAATAAGGAAGACTGTAGAAGAATCACTGCATTTGAATTATGTTGTTAAAGAAAAGTACTAAAAGGACCACATACTGTCAGAAGAACAAACAAATCTATCTTAGAAGAAGTGCAATCAAAATGCTCCTTAGAAGTCAGGATGGCTTCTCCCATACTTCAGACATGTTATCAAGTGGGACCACTCCCTAGAGAAACACATTATGCTTGGCAAAGTGGAATGCCATTGAAAAAAGTCTTCCAATGAGATGGATTGGCACAATGGCAGCAACAATGAGCTCAAATGTAACAACAATTGTGAGAATAGTGTAGGACTGGGAAATGGTTTGTTATGTTGTGCATAGTGTCATTGTTGTTGTTAAGTGCCATTGAGTTGATTCTGACCCATAGCAACCAAGGAGTGGCTGGTGAACTTGAGCTGTCGACCTTTGGTTCAGTCTGATAGTGCAGTCCAACGCATTAATCCACAGCACCAACCAGGACCCCCCTGAGTTGGAAACAAATTGATGGCACCTAACAACAACAACCACAACTTGTCTGTCAGTTTGTCGTACTGTGGTGGCTTGTGAGTTGCTGTGATTCTGGAAGCTATGCCACCAGTATTTTAAATATCAGCAGGGTCACCCCTGGTGGACAGGTTTCAGATGAGCTTCCAGATGAAGACAGACTAGGAAGAAGGAGTGATGAACTACTTCTGAATATTTAGTCACCGTCAGATATAATTCTGGAAAAGGAGCCCCTCAGGTTGGAAGGCACTCAAAATGCCACTGGGGAACATCTGCCTCCTCAAAGTAGAATTGACCGTGTGACGTGAATGGAGTAAAGTCTGGGGGATTAAAGCCTGTGGGACCTTCATTTGCAGACGGGGCACAACTCAAAATGAAGAGAAACAGCTATAAACATCCGTTAGTAATCGGAACATGGAATGTACAAAGTATGAATCTAGGAAAATTGGAAATTGTCAAAAATGAAACGGAATGCATAAACATCGATATTTTAGGCATTAGTGAGCTGAAATAGACTGGTCTTGGCCATTTTGAATCTGACAACCGCGTGGTTTACTATGCTGGAAATGACAAATTGAAGAGGAATGGTGTTGAATTCACTGTCAAAAAGAACATATCCAGATCAGTCATAAGGTACAAGACTGACAGTGATAGGATAACATCCATGCACCTACAGGGGAGATCACACAATTGAAAGCCTATGTGTAGTCAATAAAGCACAGATAAACATACATCTGATAGTCTCTGCTTTCAGCCAAGATTCATCAGACATCAGCAATGATATCTCTTGTTCCACAGCCTCTTCTGAATCCGGCTTCAACCTCTGGAAGTTCTCTGTCAATGTATGCTTGCAGTCATTTCTATATTACCTTTAGTAAAACTTTACTCACATGGGACATCAAAGATTTTGTCTGATGATTTCTGCATTCCACTGGGTCACCTCTCTTTGGAATGGGCACAAAAATGGACCTCTTTCAAT
>NW_006408591.1:2260359-2261790 GCF_000296735.1 Chrysochloris asiatica
GAGATGGATCGGCCAGGGGGCATCATTGATGGACTCAAGTGTGTCAGCAGTAGTAAGGTTGGCCCAGGATCGGACATTGTTTTGTTCTGCTGTGCATGGGGTCACTATGAGTTGGTTCCGACTCGGTGGCACCTGACAACAACAACAGTCCTGAACCATCTTCTCATCTTCCAGCACTATACCTGATGGTTGTGATCCATAAGGTTTTCATTGGCTTATTTTCAGAAGTAGACTTCCAGGTCTTTCTTCCTAGTTTGTCTTAGTCTGGAAGCTCTACTAAAATCTATCCACCATGAATGAGCCTGCTGGTATTTGAAATACTGATGGCATAATTTTCAGCATCACAGAAACATGCAACCACCACAATACAACAAACTGATAGTTGGGTGATTGGACAAGGAGAATGAAATGAGGTTTAGAAAGTTTTTCTAGAATCAAATGTTTGCTTTTTCATTTGTTCATTTATTCCCTCACTTCAGCCACTGAGTGTCTGCTGTGCACCAGCACAATGTTGAGTATGTGCCTCTGGTTTCTATGCCGGTTTCCTCAGCTTCTTCCCATCTTGAGGCAAGATAAATGCCTTTGCTCATAGATATTCACTTTCTTCAGATCTTGACTCAAGGCGACTTCCATGGGCCCATCAATTTCAAAATCCTTTCTAAACCTGACACAGCCATTTGCTTTCAAAAGGAGCCTTGCCAAATCATTTAGAAAGGAGAACATGAAGTAGGATGATTGTGGGTGGGGAAGCCCCATACTTACCTGCCTCTTCACAATTCAGCATATGCCCTGGTGCTTTGGAGGCCCCCAAATGAGCATCAGTACTTCCCCTGCACACTGTAGAAAGGAAAGGATTTGTTTTCAGGAAACTTTGATTTTTGTTGGTCAAAATGAATAAATTCAGCAAATAATTTATGAGTCTCTATTAAGTGCAAGGAGTCCTGGTGTGGTGCTGTGGGTTAATGCACCAGACTGCAAAGCCTTTTGAAATGCAAGGTCAGCTGTTCAGGCTCACCAGCTGCTCCTCAGAAACCCTATATAGGGTCGCTATGGGTCGGAACCGACTCGATGACACTTCACAACAACAACAAATTAAGTGTAAGGCACTGTGCTAGCATGAGCAACAAGGACACAGAGATACCAACAAATCATTTAAGTAACCTATTAAATTTGTGATTAGACTATGCTAGCAAATGGGAATATCTTTATCTTCATCAAACTAAGAGGCACTTTCCACCTGCCAGGCTCCATGCATGATGCCTTAGATACATTTTATCCTTAAATCATTTGAGGGTTCTTATTAACACTCTGAGACAGGTCCAAGATAGAATAATTATTCTATACCTTCTCCCATACCTTCTATTTTAGTGTGTGGGTGGTACAAACAATTAAATGTTGAACTGCTAAACAAAAGGTTGGTGGTTCTAGTCT
>NW_006408591.1:2263190-2264769 GCF_000296735.1 Chrysochloris asiatica
TATAAAGGAATATTTAGAAGGTTGGAAGGCTTACAGCTAGGGGAATTTGTAGCAAAAGCAAGAAATCCAGTATTTTCTAATGCAAGAGGCTCAGCTTACTCCCGGAGCTGAAATCTTGGGTGAGACCAAGTGTGGGAAGGATCAGAGCAGCCATGGACGCCTGACAAAACCGAGGAGTTAAAGGTGTGGGCTTTCTTTCTTTTTGTATTTGTTTATTGGTCTCTCGCTGTCTGAGCACCTCCACTGTGGTGACTAGAGGCAGTGCCTGAGCAAGTGGACACCCCACCCAGGAAGATTCTACTACACAGGTGCACAGATCTCCTCGAAATTTAAATTTGGTTTCCACTTAAAACCAAACAGCAGCGCAAAATGGCCACACCTGATACAATAGTGAATAATTGTTATCATGACTAATTGCGACTGTCACAATCATAAAGGTAGAAGTTTTGTAATAAAAACAGGGGAGTGGTTAATCTTACAGTCCCAAAACAGAGGACCCTAGGACCATCAAGGGAGAAGAGCACAAGTACAATGTGGGACCCTATTTACAGAAGAGGCAAAGCCAGAGACAGAGGCAGAAATGGGGACATGGAGAGGAGGAATGGCTAAGGACTCTAGATTTATGGAAAGAGACGGACTAAGAGCTGATGGTCAGGAGGCAGACTTGCAGAATGTGGCCTTTGGTGGTGTAAATTATTATATATGCCTGAGTGTTTTTTTATTTTATTTATTTATTTATTTTTAAGAAGCGTTAAAGTGAATAGTGAGAAATACTGTTACTTGATTGTACATGGAGGGGAATATAATCACGGTATGAAACAAGGTGTATGATTTGTTGAATGTAAAACTGATGATCTGCCCTGTAAACTTTCACTCAATCCACAATAAAAACCTTAAGAAAAGGGGAGGCAGTAGAGGTAAATACTGTTGACTGATGGTACATGGAGTGGATTGTAATCATTGCATGAAGCAAAATATGATTTATGGAATGTAAAACAGATAATCTGCCTTGTAAACTTTAACTCAATTCACAATAAAAACTTCTTTAAAAAAACCAACAGATTTACAGCTTTGGAAATCTTATGCAGGATCGCTATGAGTTGGAACCAATTCCACGGCACACCATCACCACCACTCCTCATAGGGTTAATATGGGTCAGAACCTACTCGACAGCACTAAACAACAACAATAACAACGGCATGGGAAAAGCCTGCTCTGCATTGATAAGCTAAAAATATTCAAGTTTCAAAATAGGTGTCAGGGTAGACTCCAATTTTCAGTAAACAAAGTCAGTACGTATAAAAGAAAGAAGTAAAAAATAAAAGTTTTATACGCATACCTATGTATCATAGATTATCTGGCATATAAAAGAAGTACATATAAAGAGAATATTATGTTGTTGTTGTTACATGCTGTCAAGTTGATTCTGACTCATTGTGACCCTATATAGGGTTTCTGAGGAGGGCTGATAGGTTTGAACCACTGACCTTGCTGCTAGCAATGCAGTGTTTATCCTACAGTGCCACACCAGGACATAACATACTAAAAACTTATTAGTTTATAATGCTAATTGATTTT
>NW_006408591.1:2264869-2272402 GCF_000296735.1 Chrysochloris asiatica
TTGGAAATCTTATGCAGGATCGCTATGAGTTGGAACCAATTCCACGGCACACCATCACCACCACTCCTCATAGGGTTAATATGGGTCAGAACCTACTCGACAGCACTAAACAACAACAATAACAACGGCATGGGAAAAGCCTGCTCTGCATTGATAAGCTAAAAATATTCAAGTTTCAAAATAGGTGTCAGGGTAGACTCCAATTTTCAGTAAACAAAGTCAGTACGTATAAAAGAAAGAAGTAAAAAATAAAAGTTTTATACGCATACCTATGTATCATAGATTATCTGGCATATAAAAGAAGTACATATAAAGAGAATATTATGTTGTTGTTGTTACATGCTGTCAAGTTGATTCTGACTCATTGTGACCCCGTATAGGGTTTCTGAGGAGCGGCTGATAGGTTTGAACCAGTGACGTTGCTGCTAGCAATGCAGTGTTTATCCTACAGTGCCACACCAGGACATAACATACTAAAAACTTATTAGTTTATAATGCTAATTGATTTTAAGATGTTGGGTGATAATTACTTTGTTTTTAGTGCTCTTTCATATTTATAATCTTTTATAAAATGAAACAAAAGAATAATATATTATTGGGCTCAGTCTGCTTACCAGCAAGTGTCACCAGGCTCCAAGTCCCTAATGGGTTTCTCAGTCCTGTTTCCTAATGCACGCTGGGCTCCAGGGCAGAAATCACCTGGAAGACAACTGTTCTCTAAGGGAGTTATTCAGAATTGTACTTAAGCAAAATGAATAATATAAGTAATAAAGCCTGCTGTCTGCAGCCTGAAAGAAAAAATAAAAAAGATGGAAAGAATACACAGAGTCACTGTACTAAAAAGAAATGGTTGATGTTCAACTGTTTCAAGAGGCACTATATGATCAAGAGCCAATGATACTGAAGGAGGAAGTCCAAGGTGCATTGAAGGAATTTGCAAAGAACAAGGCACTAGGAATTGATGGAATACAAATTGAAATCTTTCAAGAAAGTGAGGCACCACAGGAAGCACTCACTCATTTCTGCCAAAAAATATGGAAGACAGTTATCTGGCCGGCTGATTGGAAGAGATCCATATTTGTGCCCATTCCAAAGAGAGGTGACCCAATGGAATGCAGAAATCATTGGACAATATCTTTGATATCCCATATGAGTAAAGTTTTACTAAAGGTAATACAGAAACAGCTACAATCATACATTGACAGAGAACTTCCAGAGTTTCAAGCTGGATTCAGAAAAAGCCGTGGAACGTGGAACATTGCTGATGTGCGATGGCTCTTGGCTAAAAAACATAGAATACCAGAAAGATGTTTGCCTATGCTTTATTGACTACGCAACACATTTCAGTTGTGTGGATCATGACAAGCTATGGACAACATTGCAAAGTATGATTATTCCAGAACACTTAATTGTGCTTATGAGGAATCTGTACCTGGACCAAGAGGCAGTTGTTCGAACAGAACATGGGAACACTGAATGGTTTAAAGTTAAGAAAGGTGTGTGACAGGGTTGTATTCTTTCACCATACTTATTCAATTTGTATGCTGAGCAAATAATCCGAGAAGCTGGGTTATATGAAGAAAAACATGATGTCAGGATTGGAGGAAGACTCCATTTGTTTTGTTGTGTATAGGGTCGCTATGAGTCAATACCGACTCGATGGCACCTAACAACAACAACAACAAAGGTGCTCTGGTAGGGTAGTGATTATGAGTCGGGCTGCTAACCTCAAGGTCAGCAGTTTAAAACTACCAGCACTTCCATGGGAGAAAGATGAGGCTTTCTGCTCCCATAAAGATTTATAGCCTCAGAAACCCTATGCAGGGTCGCCGTGAATCAGAACTGACTCCACGGCACACGACCACCACTACCAGTGACTCCATAGGCGCAAGACCTGAAAATCTGCTCTGGTAAAGGTTACAGCCCAGGAAACCCAGGAAACCCTGTGGGTTAGTTCCTCTTTGTCTCATGGGGTCACATTGAGCAGAAATCAATTTAACTGCATTCCTGTTGAGGAGAAAGAGGGAGGAGAGGAATTTTCAAATTGATTAAACAATTGTCCAAAAGAGATGGGCTTTTTATCAGACAAGTGGTGGAATTTTCTTGAGGTAGAAAGATGAAAATTTTCAAAGGAACAGGGATTCCAGAATTGTGCCTGTGAACTTTATACCCACAACAGGAGTTTAGGTTGAAACATCCTCAAAGATTTCCTCTTCTGGATTTTATTTTTGACTTTCTTCTTTAGGAGCCTCTTTATAATCTAAAAAGCAAACAATTTAGATATTATTGTTGTTGTTGTTAAGTGCCGTCGAGTCGGTTCCTGTACAGCGACCCTGTACAGGGTTTCTGAGGGTGTAAATCTTTACGGGAGTAGAAAGCCTCATCTTTCTCCAGCGGAACGGCTGGTAGTTTCGAACCGCTGACCTTAAGGTTCGCAGCCCAATTCGTAACCACTACACTACCAGAGCTCCTTATGCCTATGAATAATGTTTAAGGCTTTGTATTTAAATGCCATACAGTCAAGACTTGCATATGTCTCATGAAAAACATGTGAAATTATTCATAGAGATTAGTTGTTTTGTTGTTAAGTGCTGTCAAGATTAGTAAGTGAGCATAAATAAGTCCATGCTTATTTTACTTATTGGGTGATCCAATTCTGATGTCGTGGTTTCCCTGAGAGAGCACGTATTCATATTTTAATCAATGGAGAAATCAAGATGACTCATCCCCTCAATGGTGAGGAGGAAGTCATGATGCCCTGGACTAGAGTCCCTTGGGTTCTGGTTTCTTCTAGGTGGGGTTGGGTCGACTCTGTGAGGAACACATGAGGGAAAGGGGCAAGAGGTGCTGGGAAGAGAGGTGGTGGTTATTTTGGGCAAGGGCCTCTTCCTGTCAGTGGCTCCATCTTACCCAGACCCAACCTCCAGTTCAGAAGTTCAGCTCCCTTCTTAAAAACACCCACTCTCAGATTCACATGCACACACACAAAACCATCTTTCACCCCCACTGCTGTGAATGACCTTGCCCAGGGGCTCTTTCCTCTTCTAAATGAAGGAAGAGGAAGGAATCATAGAAAAACAAACAGCAAACAAACCAACCACCCCCCGAAAAAACACCCCTACTCTATGGAGCTCCATGGGGGACAACCTCATCCTTCCATTCCTTGGAGTATAAGAAAATTCACACAATTTCTTTTGCACTAAATAAAATTGCTGGGTACATCAAAATGTCCCCATGAAATTGGCTCAATTTACAGAAACTCTGTATATTGGGACTAACAAATCAGATCAATGAAGAAGATTGTTCACTTTCTAGGCAGCTACTTTGCTTGGACCTTGACCATCCCCACCGCTTTGCTTTAGCACACAATTCCTTTAAGTAGCAGTTCCTGAGGGCATTTAGGAATTTGTTTATAGATCATGAATATGTGATGGAAGGTGGAGGAACTCACAAAAAAGCAGACTTAGGAACTACTGTTTGCTATAGAACCAGGAGAAATGAAAAAAAAAAAAGATGTAGAGCCTTTGAAGTAATGTAAATCAACAGGAAAACAGGAATGCATTTCCCAAATTCAATTTACACAGAAATTTGTGTCACATCATAAGATATGAGCCTTCGTAAAAAGTCACATTTACTACTATGTGCTGGCAACTGAACTGAACACTTAACTTACCTGAATTGTCACAAGAATGGTGGCAGGTAAATATTACTATCTTCATTTTATAGATTAGTAAACTGAGGTACGGGATAGGAGGAAACTTTCCAAAGGCCACAGATGATTTAAGTTCACAAGATTCCATAAAATAACGTGTCATACATCCTACTGTATCCTTTTTTCCCCCCTGGTATGAAACAAGAGTTAATCAGCATTCACTCCTCTATTAGAAAAAAATGTTCTTTAAAAAGGAAACTATTTTTGGATAGCAAGTGAATTAAAGAGTAAACATGAATCTCACTGTTGGTTTGTTTTCACTGAGTGCACACACTCCAACGATAATTCATCCAGGATGTGAGCTGGAACTCATTAGAAGTCACAGGGCCTAGGGGAGAAGATAAAACCACGATTAGAGACATTTGAGCCTGTTAGGACAATTTATTATCTTGGATTTCATTTTTAATAGAAGACACTAATTTACACAAGCAGTCCCTGGGGCAAGCTAATGATGTCCTATAATTGCTGTAGGGCTTGGGAATTTTCTCAGCATGTACTGGCTCCTCGGTTAGGCATTGTACCCAGTCTGCAGAATAATAGCAGACCTGGAGACTCCTTGGGAACCTCCATCAGAGTGGTATTGTAAGAGGACAGCCTTGTCCTGTAAGACAGAATTTGGCTTCAAGTTGTCCCTTATATTTTGGCTATTTTTCCTCAAAATCTCCTAATCATCCCATGAGATACGATTGTGAATAGATAGGTAGCAGAGTGACAGAGACAGAGGGGAGAGAGTGGTTGTTCTCAATACTTACCCATAATGGGCTTCAGGTCCCTTGCTTTTACACGAGTAGGTTGGATGACGTGCTCTCTAAGGTTTTTTTGAAATCTGTTACAGAGTTAGAAAATCCAAATGGAAAAGGCATGTTGTTGGTGTCTGACTCATGGTGACCCCATGCATAATGAACGAAATGCCACTTAGACTTGTGCCATCTCCATGATTGGTTGAGGACTGAATCCTTGTGGTCATAGGATTTTCGTTGGTTGATTTTTGGAAGTAAATTTTCAGGCCTTTCTTTCTAGTCCATATGAGTCTGGAAGGCCTGCTTAAACCTGATCAGCATCATAGCAACTCACAAACTTCCAATGACAGACAGATGGTGGTGTGCATAAGGTGCAATCAAATCCAGAACCACAGAATCACCCGTGTCCCCAACCCCTTCCCAGATGTGGAATGGTGGAATCATGAAAACAATGTTTGTGTTAAGTGCAGTCAATTGGAATTTGGTACACCACCAGTATTTAAAATACCAGCAGACTTCACCAATTGTGGGCAGATTTCAGCTGAGCTTCCAGACTAAGACAGACTAGGAAGATGGAGAGGCGAACCACTTCTGAATGTTTATTGTTGTGAAGTATCATCAAGTTTGTTCTGACCCATAGCAAACCTATGCACAACAGGACCCAGTCCTTTGCCATCCTCACAATTGCTGTTATGCTTGAGCCCACTGCTGCTGCCACTGGGCCAATTCATCATTGTTGGGGGCCACCTTCTTTTTCAGAGACCCTCCAATTACCAAGCATGATGTCCTTCAGTTCAACTCTTTTACCTCCTCATTTCTTCTATTTGCTTTAGGATCTCTACACTGGACAGCTAGTTTCAGAGTCTATTCCAATACCCGTTTTGGTCTTTTCCTTTTTTCTTATGTTCTTAAGAACATTTTCATTTCTTTTTGTATGATGTTCTTTGATGTCATTCCACAACTCTTCTGGTTTTCTGCCAATAGTGTCTAATGCAACAAATCTGTTGTTGACATGGTCTCTAAATTCAAGTGAAATGTGTTCAAGATCATACATTGGCTCTTGTGGGCTGGTTTTAATTTTCTTTATCTTCAGCCTGAACTTGCATATGAGCAATTGATGGTCTGTTCCACAGTCTGTCCCTGGTCTAGTTTTGGCTGATGATATGGAGATTTTCTGCCATCTCTTTCCACAGATGTTGTTTGTTGTTATTGTTAAGTGCCATCGAGTCGGCATCGACTCATAGCAACCCTATGCACAGCAGAATGAAACAATGTCCAATCCTGGGCCAACCTCACTACCGTTGCCACACTTGAGTCCATCAATGCTGCCACCTGGCCAATCCATCTTGTTGGGGGTCTTCCTCTTTTTCTCTGACCCTCCATCTTACCAAGCATGATATCCTTCTCTAGCAACTGTTCCCTCCTGACAATATGTCCAAAGTATGAGAGATGAAGTTTGCCCATCTTGGCCTGTAAGGAACACTCTGGCTGCACTTCTTCCAAAACAGATCTATTGGTTCTTTGGCAGCCCATGGCTCCAACACCAGAATTCAAAGGCATCAATTCTTCTACGATCTTCCTTATTCACTGTCCAGCTTTCGCATCCATATGAGGTTGTTGAAAATACCATGGCTTGGGTAAGGCGCACCTTAGTCCTCAAGCTGACATCTTTGCTCTTCAACACTTTAAAAAGTTCCTGTGCAGCATATTTGCCTAATGCAATATACATCGTCTGATCTCTTGCCTGCTGCTTCTGTGAGTGTTGATAGTTGATCCAAGAAGAATGAACTCCTTGACAACTTTTACCTTTGATAAGAATGTTGTCAATTTAATTTCTGTGCATTTTATCTGGTGAAATTCACACATATAACCATTTTTTATGTTGCTTAAAACAGTTATCTGCAATGAAGTCATTGCTCTTGTAAAATTCTGTCATGTGATCTCCAGCATAATTTTTATCACTAAGGCCATATTTCCAACTACTGATCCAGTCTCTTTGTTTTCAATCTTTGCAGTCCATCCACCAGTAATTACCTACACACCTTGACTGCATGTTTGATCAATTTCAGATCGAAGAAGTTGGTATAATTCTTCAGTTTCATCATCACTGGTTTAGTGTTTTGTGTATAAATTTGAATAATAGTAGTATTAACTGGTCTTCCTTGTAGGCATATGGATATTATTCTATAACAGACAGTATTATATTTTATGATAGATCTTGCAGTGTTCTTTTGAATGATGAATGCAACTCCATTCTTTTTCCATTTGTCATCTCCAGCATAGTAAATCATATGATTATTAGATGCAAAAATGGCCAATACCAGTCCATTTCAGCTCACTAATGCCAAGCATACTGATCCTTATGTGTTCCGTTTCATTCTAGACAATTTCAAATTTTCCTAGATTCATACTTCATACGTTCCATGTTCCAATTATTAATTTATGTTTGTAGCTGTTTCTCTTCATTTTGATTGTTCCCCATCAGCAAATGAAGGTCCCAAGGGCTTTACTTCATTCGTGTTATCATGGTCAGGTCTACTTTGAGGAGGCAACCCTTCCCCAGCGGTATTTTGATTGCATTTCAACCTGATGGGCTCACCTTCTGGATGAGGGGCTCATCTTCTGGCACTATATCTAACAATATTCTGGTGCTCTTCATCATGTGTTAATAGTCAATAATCTGGTGTTGACAGTGTTCCACTACTATTCATAAAGTTGTCAGTGAGTAAATATTTGAAGTAGCCTGTCTCTCCTTTTTCTTAGTCTGTTTTCATTTAGAAGCGCAAGTGAAACCTGTCCACCATGGGTGACCCTGATGGTACTTAAAATACCTGTGGCATAGCTTCTAGATCACAGCAACCCACAAGCCACCACAGTATGATAAACTGACAGACGAGTGGTGGCATCTGCATATAGCAGGGTGCTAATGAGTCTTCCTATGGACAACATTGTGAAGTATGAGTATTCCGGAACACTTAGTTGTGCTCATGAGGAATCTGAACCTAGACCAAGAAGCAGTTGTTCGAACAGAACATGGGAACACTGAATGTTTTAAAATTAAAAAAGGTGTGCGACAAGGTT
>NW_006408591.1:2273385-2286681 GCF_000296735.1 Chrysochloris asiatica
AACCCTGGTGCCCACCTTTCCTAATTTATAAATGATTCAGTGTCTCCTTGTTCTGGTAAAACAATTGCATCTTGTTCTAAGTACAAGTTCCTTATGAGCAAAATTAAACATCCTGGAAATACGATTCTCTGCAGTATTATCCACAGCTTGTCATGATCCATACAACTGAAAGCCTTTGCTCAGTCAATAAAACATAGGTAAACATCTTCCTGGTATTCTCTGCTTTCAGCTAAGATCCATCTGAATCTGGCCTGAACCTCTGGCAGCTCCTAGTCAATGTATTGCTACTGCAATTTCTAAATTATTTTTAGCAAAATTTTACTTGCAAACAATATTAATGATATTGTCCTATAATTTCTACATTCTGTTGGAATGGGCACAAATATGGATCTCTTCCAATCGGTTGGCCAGCTAGCTGTCTTCCAAATTTCTTGGCACACATGAGTGAGTGCCTCCAGTGCTTCATCAGTTTGTTGAAAGATTTCAATTCATATTCCATCAATTGGTGGAACCTTTGTCTTTGTCAATGACTTCAGTGCACCTTGGACTTCTTAATTCAGTAGTTTTGACTCTTGATCCACATGATACTTCTTAAAGTGGTGAACATTGACCATTTCTTTTTGGTACAGTGACTCTGTGTATTCCTTCCATCTTCTTTTGATGCTTTTTGCATCAATCACTATTTAGCCATAGAATCCTTCAGTATTTCAAGTCATGGCTCGAATTTTTCTTTCATTATTTTAGCTTGAGAAATGCTGAATGTACTCTTCCCATTTGATTTTCTAAATCCAGGTCTTTGCACATTTTGTTATAATATTTGAGTTTGCCTTTTTGAGGTGCCCTTTGAAATTTTCAATTCAGCTCTTGTACCTCCTCATTTCTTCCATTTGGTTTAGCATCTGTATGCTGGAGAGCAAGTTTCAGAGTCTCTTCTGACATCCATTTTGGTCTTTTTCTTCTTTATTGTCTTCTTAATGAAATTTTGCCTTCTTCCTGTAAGATGTTGATGCTATCCCATATCACTTTTGATCTTTGATCATTAGGGTCTGAACCATCAAATCTGTTCTTGAAATGATCTCAAAATTCAGGTGGGGAATGTTCAAGGACATATTTTGGCTTGTGTGGACTTCTTTTGATTTTGCTCAGCTTCAGCCTGAACTTGCATATAAGTAATTGATAGTCTGTTTTACAGTCTGCTCCTGTTCTTCTTTTGGATGATTATATGGAGCTTTACCACCATCTCTTTGCACACATGTGGTCAATTGTTTTCTGTATATTCCAGCTGGTGAGTTCCACGTGTGTAGTTGTATTTTATGTTGTTTAAAAAAGTATTTGCAATGAACAAGTCATTGGTGTTGCAAAATTCTATCAGGTGATTGCTAACATCATTTCTGTCACCAAAGTCATATTTTCCAACTACTGTTTCTTCCTGTTTGTTTCCAATGTTTGTATTCCAATCACAGTTATCAATTTTGATTGCATTTTTAAAAATAAATTTCAGAATGAAGAACTTTGTAGAATTATTCAATTTCATCATCACTGGTTTTAGTATTTGGTGCATAAATTTGAATAACAGTTGTAGTAACTGGTCTTCTTTCTTGTAGTCATATGGATATTATTCTATCACAGACAGCATTGTACTGCAAGACAGATCTTGATTTTTTTGGTAATTTTTGGCACAGTAAACCATGCGATTGTCAGATTAGAAATTGCTAGTATACCAGTCCGTTTCAGCTCATTAATGCCTAGGATATCTATGTATTCTGTTTCACTTTTGAGAACTTTTAATCTTCCTAGAGTCATGTTTCTTACAGTCCATGCTCTGCTTATTAATGGATGTTTACAGCTATTTCTCCTCATTTTGAGTTGTGCCCCATCAGCAAACGAAGGTCTCAAAAACTGCACTCCATTAACGTCATCATGGTCAGCTCTACCATTGGTCTGTCAGTTTGTGGTACTGGGGTGGCTTGTGTGTTGATGTGATTCTGGAACTTATGGAATGGGTATTTTAAAAACCAGCAGGGTCACTCATACTAGACAGGTTTCAGCTGAGCTTCCAGACTAGGTCAGATTAGGAAAAAGAAGAGACAGATGACTTCTGAATATTTAGTTACTGAAAACTTTATGAACAGCAGTGGAACACTGTCTGATAGTACCAAAATATTGAATATTGAGACATAATGAAAAGCACCAGCATATTTCAGATAGAGTGACAAGCACCATCATATGTCAGATATAGGAAAATGAGCCCCTCAATTTGGAAGGTATTCAAAACACAATCAGAGAATAGCTGCCTTCTCATAGCAGAGTTGATCCTGATGACAAAATAACTTCTTATGCATGTACAAGTTGAACAACGAGTAAGGAAGACCATAGAAGAATTGAGGCATTTGAGTTTTGGTGTTGGAGAAGAATACTAAAAATACCATAGACTGATATAGGAACAAAGAAATGCTTCCTACGTGCCATGCTCTGATCATTAATGGATATTTACAGTTATTGCTTTTCATTTTGAGTTGTGTTGGGAGAAGTATAGCCAAATGCTCCTTAGAAGTTAAGATGGTGAGACTTTATCTCTCATACTTTGGGCATTTTATCAAGAGGGACCAGTCCATGGAGAAGGACTGGTATAGTGAAGGATCAGTGAAAAAAAGAGGAAATCTTCCAACAAGATGGATTGGTAATGACAGCATCAATGGGATTAAGTTTAATATGATTGTGTGAATAGCACAGGACAGGTAGTGTTTTGTTTCAGTGTGCATGAGGTTGCTATGAGACAGAATCAACTCTATGGTACCTAACAATACAACAGTGGGTTTTTGAGGAGTAGTTGGTAGGTTTGAACTGTCGACCATATGGTTCACTGTCCAGTATTTTTTCCCTACTTAACCACACAATAGCAGCAAAATATTGTTGATTATTTATTAAGTGCCAAAGAATATGCTAAATATTTTCAGTGCTGGGTCAATCTTATTAATTGGTGATGGTGGTGGTGGTGGTAGTGTACCATGGAGTTGGTTCCAACTCATAGTGACCTCAGCACAGGGTTTCTGAGGCTGCAAATCTTTACAGAAGCAAAAAGTCTCATCTTTCTCCCATGGAGCCACTGGTAGTTTCGAACTGCTGACCTTGAGGTTAGCAGCCCGACTCATAACCACTACGCTACCAGAGCTCCTTATCTTATTAATTAGACACTGTCATTATCTCCAATCTGCAATTCAAGGAACTGGAGCATAGAGGGATCAAGAGATTTGTCCAAGATCACCCAAACCCATCGTTGTGAATTACAACTAGTAGTTTAGAGTCCTGGTGTGGTGTTATACAACAAGCGTTGGATCACTATCCACATGGTCAGTGGTTCAAAGCCACCAACCACTGCTCAAAACCCTATATAGAGTTGATACAAGTTGGATCCTACCCAGTGGCCCTTAACAACATTAACAGCGTAGACTAGAATAGAACAAGTCAATAGGGTTTCCAAGGCTGTGATCTTTACCAAAGCAGACTGCTACATCTTTTTCCCATGAAGTAGCTGGTAGGTTTGAATTGCTGACTTTTGAGTTAGCTGCCAAAGGCTTAAACATTGAGCCACCAGAGGTCCTGTCCAAAATCATTGCTGTTTTTGTAAAGTGCCGTTGAGTTGGTTCTGACCCTTAGCGACCCTGAACAGGGTGTCCAAGGCTGTAAGTCTTTACGGGAGCAGACAGCCTCATCTTTCTCCCATGGAGTAGCTGGTAATTTTGAACTGCTGACCCTGTGGTTCTCAGCCCAATTCGTAACCACTACGCTACCAGAGCTCCTTGCCCAAAATCATAGAGCTGGTTAATTGTGAAGCTAGGTTTTTGAAATCCAGATAGCCTAACTTCTACACCTGTACTCCTAACCACTGTAGTCTTATTTATCTGTAAAATGGGAATAGTTACATGCCTACCTCATAAGGTTAGAGTGAGCATGAAAATACATAATGAATAAAAGTGCTTAGTATAGTTCCCAGAACATGGTAAGAGCTTGTTAAATAAATTGAATTTGTTTAGCTTGGAGAAGCTCACGAAAATAGGAGACTTAATTATTGCCGTCAAATATATGAAGATGTTTTAATGATTCACTTATATTAAGATCTATAAAAGCCAGGCTAAATGCTTTGTATTATTCTTAAGTCTATGTCATCCAGGAAGATAATTTAATTTAAACAGGAGAAATTTAATTAGACATAAAAATAACTTGACCTTATACTGGGTATAAAATTACAGAATAAATAATTGCAATTAACTATGAAGGTTGTGGCCATGGTGTTTAAACAGAGAGTCACCATTTGAAGGGTTGCCATGTACAGTTGTGAAGGTTGTGTACTGCAAAAACCAGGGGCTGCCTTGTCCATCACAGTCTACTTATGAACAATATACCCCCTGCAGTTGTGTAATGCACAACCAGCATGGTCTTTTCTGGCTGCCCTGCTTGTTTGTCTGATATGTTTCAATTGAAGCTGGTACCTTTCCAGGTGTAGAAAGCTAGGACTTTGAGTAAAAGTTGATAGTTGAAATGATTATCTAGAGAAGGTAATGCAAGTCACACTTTTACAGTAAGAGTTCTCCTCAGGATTCCTTAGCACATGTAATCCTTCTCAATACAATCCTCCTAGGAGTCACTACCAATATATCCAATATGCCACTTTAGCTAAAACACAACAGCTGTTTAACAGAGATCAGTATCGAGTCTCGAGACAGAATGACTGATTTCAAATCTGATCTCTACCACTTATTATACTTTTGTCCTTGGTGCAAAATAAAGGAAGTTTTTGGCTGTAAATAACAGAAACCAAACTGAAATTGTTTTAAACAATAAAAGTCATCTTGTATTTTGGACCTAAGATGTACACATGTGCACATGCACACACAATTTACATTTTTAACACTTCTGATATTGGCAACATAATACAATTGTTGTTGCCATGCAGTTCATGCAGGTGTACATCAAACCTGCAGAATGGTGATGGTATTTGGAGGACAAACCCCAGAGATTACAATGGAGCACCCTTGGGACATGTACCAGTACCTGAAGAGGTATATCATACTTGGAAAAGTAGAGCATCAGTGAAAAAAAGGATAGTTAAAAAGACGAAGACCTTCAGTGAGATGGATTGATGGACTGACACAATGGATAAAGCATATCAGTGGTTGAGGGGATTTTGAAACATTGTGGGCAAAGTTCCGTTCTTTTGTGCATATAAGGCGCATATAAGGTTGCTTGCAGTTGGAATTGACTCAATGGATCCTAACAACAACAACAATCACCAAAGGGTTATTTTGAAGATTAAATAAAACGTGCAAAACACAACATGGTCCGATATATGATTGTTGCTGTTGTTAAGTGCCATTGAGTCAGTTCCGACTCATAATGATCTTGTATAAGGTTTCTGAGGAGCTGGTGGTGAGTTTGAACTGATATATGATGTTGTTGTTGTTGTTGTTATGTGCCGTGGAGTCTGTTTCAACTCATAGCGACCCTTTACAGGGTTTCTGAGGCTGTAAATCTTTACGGGAGCAGAAAGCCTCATCTTTCTCCCGTAGAACAGCTGGTAGTTTCGAACTGCTGACTGTGAGGTTCGCAGCCCGATTTGGAACCATTATGCTACTAGAGCTCCTTCTGATATATGACAAGGGCTCAAAATTATTAGCTATTAGTAATACTATTTTTATTCATTATTATTATGGTATGGCACTGCAGGATAAGCACTGGACCACAAGGTCAGCAGTTCAAATTCACCAGCCGTCCTAAGAAACCTTTAAAACGTTGCTGTGAGTTGGCACTAACTCGACACACTTAACAACAACAGCAACAACAACAACCCTTAGTCTAGATAATTAAGATTCTAACCTACCTTTGAAGAAAAGGAAAATGTGGACCTAGTTAGCAGTCCAGTGCTTAATATCAGCATAGATGTTAATCAGTCAGTAAGTGTTTTCTGAGTACCTCTGTGCCCCATGCATTCTTCTTAGTTTCCTATGGCTTCCATAATAAAATACCACCAAGTTGTTGTTGTTGTTGAGTGACATCAAGTCAGTTCCAACCTACAGCCACCCCATATAGGGTTTCCAAGGAGCAGCTGGTGAGCTTGAACTACCGATCTTGCAGTTCAAATGGCTTTGCAGTCTGGCTCACTAACCCACAGTGCCATACCACTGGGTGACTTTAAAGAACAGAAATATAATTTCTCACAGCTCTTGAGCTGTGGTGTTGGAGGAGAATATTGAAAGTACCATGAGCTGCCAAAAGAACAAATAGATCTGTGTTGGAAGATGTGCAGCCAGAGTGCTCCTTAGAGGCCAGGATGGCCAGACTCTGTCTCTCATACTTTGGACATATTGTCAGGAGGGAAATTGAGTCTCAGTTTACCCAGATGACCACTCAAGACTCTTAGGATCAGCAAGGAAGCCTTTATTAGCTGGCCAGCAACTACAGCCTCCCTAAAAGCAGGAAAAACTGCAGCCCCGACCCAGTTTTTCGAAGAATATTTATACATAGGCAGTCCAACATTATCTTGCACAAACTAAGGGTATGATGTATGCATGAGCTGTTAGGGTGGGGGCTAGGACTACATCAGCTGGGACAGTTATTTCTCAAGATTAATTTGGGGCTAGGGGTACATCTGCTGGGACAGTTAGTTTTCAAGATTAACTTTGGACACTGTTCTCAAGGTTAGTCTTGGCCACTGGCCACAGTATCTGTGAGTCAGGCAGGCCCACTCAGATGTGAGGAATCTGCATAAGCAGTGTTACAGAAGCCAAGTCTAGCCAGAGTTAAGGGGGAAGGGGATTTCTGCATCCAGGGGAGTTGCTGATGCTATAAATTTTCCACTTCAGCCTGATCCTTTCTTAAAAATTAGTTACTATAGGGCAATTGGGCCCTACAGGACCAGTCGCTGGAAAGGGATATCATGTTTGGTAAGGTGGAGGGTCAAAGAAAAAGAGGAAGACCCCCAGTGAGATGTATCAATGGGCTCAAGTGCGGCATCAATTGTGAGGTTGGCCCAGGACCCGGTAGTCTTTTGTTTTGTTGTGCACAGGGTTGCTATGGGTCGGGACTGACTTGATGGGCTCAAGTGCGGCAACAATTGTGAGGTTGGCCCAGGACCCGGTAGTCTTTTGTTTTGTTGTGCACAGGGTCGCTATGGGTCGGGACTGACTTGATGGTACCTAAGAACAACAACAACAAACCGTTCTGTAGTTTAGGAGTCTAAGTCAGGCTATCAGCTGTGTTGAGTCCTTTTGAAGGAGGAACTGTTCCATGTCTCTCTCCTAGTTTCTGGTGACTGCTGGCAATAATGGGGTTCCCTTGTTTGTAGATGGATCCTCACATTCTATCTTCCCTCTGTGTATGACTCTGTTTCTGTTCTATTGTACTCTTGTGTAAGACACCACTCAGGGATTAGAATTAGGGCCCACCTATAAGGAGCTCTGGTAGCATAGTGGTTATGAATCGGACTGCGAACCACAAGGTCAGCAGTTCGAAACTACCAGCTGTTCCGCGAGAGAAAGATGAGGTTTTCTGCTCCTGTAAAGATTTACAGCCTCGGAAACCCTATACAGGGTCACTATGAGTCGGAACCAACTCCACGACACACAACAACAACATAGTGGTTACGAATTGGGCTGCTAACCTCAGGGTCAGAAGTTTGAAACTACCAGCTGTTCTGCAGGAGAAAGATGAGGATTTCTGTACCCATACAGATTTACAGACTCGAAAACCTTAGCAGGGTTGCTATGATTCGGAACCGACTCCACAGCATACCACCACCGCCACCATTCCAGATGACTTCATTAATGTAACTGAAAACATCTTCAAAGGAAAACCCTATTTCCCCAAACAAGAGTACGCTCATAATAGGAATTAGAAGTCAACATATCTCTTTTTATTTTCTGGGGGAGTGAGACACAATTCAATCACTATCAGTATTATTCACAGCCTTGAGTGACTTATACTCTGTCGTAGAGATAAGACTTACATTTGGAAAACACTTGGAGAGTCCTTTGCCTCCTAGCCTTTATACATACTCTTCTTTCTATCTGAAATACAATTTAACCTCACCCTTCCTACACCTCAACTTGGCAAAGTCCTATTCATCCTACTATCTCAGCTTAGCTGCTTCCCTAACTCCAACTTTAGGTAAGATGTCTATACAGAATCTTTCATAATCTCAATCACAATAGCAATACAATACTTTCTTTGTCAGTCCTCACCACTAGATTGGTAAAGTCTATGAGGCAGTGATCATATATTCCGTTTCATGTCTATACTCCCCGCATAGAGTATCTGACACTAATTGAGGTTCCATGTGAACTTGTTGAATAAAGAATTGAATACATGAATGTGCTTCATTTAAAACTCTTTCTGCGATCAATGACAGAAAAAGAAAAATATAAGTCTTATAATTGAACAAATTGGTATTACTTCAGGTGTGATTTGATCCAGGTGACTCAAATGATAGATAGCATTAACATTCAGTTTATTTTCATCTCTCAGTTCTGCCTTTCTTAGTTTTGGGCTGTGTGAGAGTTCCAAAATTTGAGGCACTTGACTTGTATCAGAATGACAAGTCAGGTCTGAGCCCTGACCTCATTTTAACTTTTGCTCATTTCCTTTGCAGTCATCAAAGGATTTCCTTTGCAACTGGAAAACCCTTAGACAGACTTAAGTCTCCTTGGTTAAAGTAAATAGATGAAAAAAATACTCCAAAGGGGGTGGGTGCCTAGACACTAGACCCGTATCAGAAATTCCCTCACCAGCCCTTAGGAAATGGTTTCAGATAATTACCTATCATTACCTACCACCATCCTATTGATTGGAGTCCTGGTGTGGTGTTGTGTATTAATGTGCTAGACAGAAAAGTTGGTTTGAACCTCAAGCTCATCAGCCACTCCTCGGAAACCCTATATAGGGACACTATGGGTCAGAACCAACATGCTGGCACTTAACAACAACAACACCCTATTGATTCCCCTTGTTGTTAAGTTCCCTCAAGTGGTTCCCATGAAGAGCAACCCTGTACAACGTTTCTCAGAAGTGGTTGGTGGGTTTAAACTGCCAACCTTGTGGTTAGCAGCCCAGTGCTTATCCTATACCAGGATTCCTCAACCCCCGTTAGTCATGTATTTAAACTAACCAATTCAAATAATGAGTGCTGGTGGCACTGTGGGATAAGCCCTGGATTGGTAACCACAAGATTGGCAGTACAAATCCACCAGTTGCTTCATGGGAGAAAGATGAGGTTTTCTGCCCTGGTAAAGATTTACAACATTGGAAGAACAATACAGGGTCGCTATGAGTCAGAAACAACTAGACAGCACCTAAAACCAAATCAACCATTCAGATAGCCCATATTCATATTTCCAACCATGCACAGTCTCTCCTTCCAGTTGTTCCACCTCTGGTTTTCCCAATCTTGCAACTTCCAATCAGAATGTTGTACAGTTAATTCTTGACTTTACTTCCTAAGTATGCCTCTGCTATTCTACCATTTTGGAGTGTTTAATTTAACTTTGTGAGATCAAATGTGTCCCTGGTTCAAACTATTTTTAACCAGCAATTAATCTCTTTGCTTTTTTTTTTTTTTTAATACAGAACATGACAGACTTATTTTATGTTATGCTATATATGAAGGTGTCACTATGTTATGTTATATATGAAACCTGTCAATATTACTCATTGACAGGCTTCATATATGTTATTGTTGTGACAGAGATTATACCCAGCAAAATAGATACCAATTCAATAGTTTCTACATGTGTAATTTAGTGACGTTGATTATTCTGTGACTCGTGCAACCATTTTTCCATTCCTTTTCCGAGTTGTTCCTCCCTCATAAACTCACTGTCCCCTAACGTTCTTATCTATCTCTCAAGTTATTGTTGTCAATTTAATTCCATATGTTGTTGTTTTTAAGTGCCGTTGGGTCAGTTCAGACTCATAGCGACTCTGTAAAGGGTTTCCAATGAGCAGCTGGTGGATTTGAACCACTGACGTTATGGTTCCCAGTCCAGTGCTGATCCTACAGTGCCACACCAGGAGTCCCATATAGATAGTTCTTAGATGAGCACAATGCTTAAGGCAGACCTTTTAAACTAATTAAGTGAAACTAGTGTTTGATTTTAAGAAGATTCCAGGGTATGTTATGTGTTTAATGTTTAAAGATAATCTAAAAGCAATAGTTTCAGGAGTTCATCCACTCTCTGTGGCTCTAGAAAGTCTGGAGTACACGAGAATTTGAAACTGTGCTCTGCATTTCCCCCCCCCCTTTTGATCAGAATTATTCTATGGAATCTTTGATCAAAATTTTCAGTCATGATTGTTGTTGTTGTTGTTAGGTGCCATCGAGTTGGTACCAACTCATAGAGACCTTATGCACAGCAGAATGAAATACTTCCTGATCCTGGGCCAACCTCAGTACTGTTGCCATGCTTGAGTCCATCGATGCTGCCACTTTGCCAATCCATCTTGCTGGGGGTCTTCCTCTTTTTCTCTGACCCTATGCCTTACCAACCATGATATCCTTCTCCAGTGACTGGTCCCTACTGACAATATGTCTGAAGTATGAGAGACAAAGTTTGGCCATCTTGGCCTCCAAGGAGCACTCAGGCTGCACTTCTTCTCATTCATGGTAGCTGGACATTATCCAATTCTTCTGGTCTCATAGCAAAGGAAGCAATTGTTCATAGAGGCAATTAACTTTCCTTTTCCTTCTCCTATTACTGAGTCTCCTCCTTCCTGTGTCACTTAAAGTGCAAACTATTGTGCTTTGGAAGGACGCATGCAAGTTTTAAGACCCCACACACTATCTAACAAACTATGAGACAGAACAGAAATACTAAATAGTTAACTGGGCAATCCCATGAAACCATGAACCTAAACTTCCAAACCAAGAAACCAAATCCCATGAGGTGTTTGGTTGTACATGAGCAGCCTCAGCAATTAAACTTTGTTATTATAACTGTATCTATCACACAGATGTACAACTTATTGACACTAACTATAATAATTGGCTGCACAACCCTGCCCTTAATCAATGTCATTTCAGACAATATAGATTTTTGAGCAATCTCTTATAATGATGAAAATGGTAGTTGGTTATTGTTGTCAAGTGCCGTCGAGTTGACTCCGACCTACAGTGACCCTGTATAGGGTTCCCAAGGAACAACTGGTGGGTTTGAATTACCAGGATAAATTGGCGACAAAGGTGGCCAGACATGGGCCAGGAAGGCTAGCTGGTGTGGAAAGGAAGAACAGGTGGTTAGTCTGAAGACAGAGTAGCAATGGGGGTGAAAATGAAGGAGATGTTACCTTGGGGCCATGTAGCCTTTTTCCTCTGCCCATACAAATGCAGACTACTGCTAGTTAATGAAGCTTCCAAAACTGAATGCAAAAATTGGACTGCATGTGAGTTTTCCTGGGAAGAGTGTCTATTTCCTTTATTAGATGCTGAAAGGACTCTGTGACTTCAGAGAGGTGAAAGTTACTGAAGCTAGTTCTTTTATACACCTTAATATAGAATGATATGCATGTGGAGAAGAAAAGTGCACTTAACTTCACAGTTATGTCATATTGAATTTTCATAGACAGAATACCCTTGAGTTTCCAGCACCTAGATCTAAACACAGAACGATACCAATAGCCAGAGCCTTCCCCTTCAACCCTTCCTTTCACTGGTGCCCATCTCTCCCTGCTCATGGGTGACCCCACTACCTTGATTTCTAACTCTGCTCTAGGGAATTAAACCCTGGCTCCACAGAAATGGAATTCTTATACCTAGAAGCAAGTATAGGCTAGAAAATAGAATTGGACTAAACCAGAGTGATGATGCTTTCCCAACATTCCCACCTTGCTTTTGTTTGGGGAGGACCACTCTATGCAGACCCCCTCCTAAGCTTCTTTCTGACCATCTGACCTGGGGCCACAAGCTTTGCTCTCCCCATGGTCTAAATGTCAGTGGTTCACTCCATTTGCTACATTAGTCACTGTAATTTGGAGACTGATTCTCGGGAGAAACAAAATCTAATTTGGGCATTTCATTTTATGAGTTGATCATTATTTGGTTTCCTTTCCTGGCTCAGAATCAAGAGCCAAGAACACTAGCTCTTAAGTACATAGTTACGGTGGTGTGTTTTTATGCTGCAGTGAGTGGCTAAAACACATCGGAGGGTAAGAGGATTAGACAGTGAACAGTGTCTGGTAAATATTAATAGGACTTCTCCTTTGAGGGTGATATAGTGCATTCCAGCAGACCTGAGGCTGGAGGAGATACAGATGGGATATAATAGGGTTCAGAACCTATCTATTTACCTTTTCAAACAATAGTCAAATAAATAAAAGTAACTGGATTTTTAGATTCAGCTTATGCCTCAGCATATAAAAACAAGGTTCCCAAGCAAAAATAAATGACGTTTTTTGGTGGCCTCCCCAATTATATTAGATACTGTCAGGGAAAAAAAAAATCGAAAAGACAATGAAATTTCCTCAGAGAGACAGGGATGGAGGTGGGTAGGAGGGTGAAATAACCAAATCATTCCCACTGCTGGTCCTCTGACTATCAGGTAAGGCAGTCTATGGACCAGGGCTCAGCATAACTGATTTCCAGGGACTGCCCAATTTCTTGAATTCTGTTGGGATTTCATGGTATCAATTTTGGTTAGGCTCAACATCTACTGAGTTCTCATATTCTTTTTGTTCTGGAAAGTTTCATTATGATGGAATTTAATCTACTGTGCAGGGTAGGACCCTGGGAAGGAGATCAGATTTGTTTGGGTGCCTCCTCTCCACCCTCTCTTTTCTCCAAGCCCATCTTAGCTTCTAACTTCCCCTCATGGCTTCTTATGCGAATACATTCCCCTTTGGTCAATCCCCAAAATGATCCTACAGACCAGCCAATCCTTAGCTGTTTCGAGGATATGGGCTGAGTTCAAATGTGAAAAGACTGTCATGGCTAATGGTTCTACATTTTGTACTTTTGTTTTGAGCAGATAAATGGTTAAAGCTAATGAGATTTTAAAAAATGTCTTAAAATATTTATTTTTCCTAATTGTTGTTGTTGTTCAGTGCCTTCAAGTTGGTCCGACTCACAGCAACTCTGTGTAGGGTTTCTGAGGAACAGCTGGTGGGTTTAAACTACTGACCTTGTGGTTCGCAGTCCAGTGCTCATCCTACAGTGCTCCACAAAAATATAATTTATTTTAACAGAAAATAAGTAACATTTTATTAATAGGGTATTTCCAGAGTGATTCTGGAGTCCTGGTGTGGTGCTGTAGA
>NW_006408591.1:2287180-2287629 GCF_000296735.1 Chrysochloris asiatica
CCATCTCTCCACATCATCGTCTCTGCCTCCATCTCAGGCATCACTGCTTCTCTGGGTAGGGTCCCGCTCTCTGCTCTTCTCCCTTGATGGTCCCAAGGACCTCCGCTCCTGTACTGCAAAGTCAACCACTCCCCTCCTTTTGCTACAAAATGTGTACCTTTACATTTCCAATCTTCACAGTCAGTCCTGATAACAAATATTCATTATTGTACCAAAAGAGACCTAGCCCCATCTCCTTTCATCAGCCCCGGCCAAACAGATCAGATACTACTCAGTGGAGATTCTACCTTCCTCCGTGCCCTCTAGATGTAGGCTCCCTCTTGAAAGCTTGTAAACCAGTCACTTTTTGCCTTTGTAGCCACCCCCATTTTGGGTAGCCAATGTCCAAGTTGCCTATCCTTGTCTACTCTGTGTATGGAGGGGGTGGGAGATCCTCGCTGTAAAGATTT
>NW_006408591.1:2288959-2292686 GCF_000296735.1 Chrysochloris asiatica
GGCTTAGCTCACAGCTGCATTGCTGTTTTTCCCTCACTTCCCCTTATCAGTGACAGACATGGCCACCAATCAGAGCACATGTCTGCTCGTGTATTCCCATTGAGTCTTAGTTTTGGAAGGGGGTTTTCCCTGAGGGGTCCTGACCACTTGCCTTGATGTCTCCTGGGTCCATAGGGTTTTAATGGCCATTTTTTCAAAAGTACATCATCAGTCCTTTTTTCTCAGACATATCTGAGAACCTCCAAACTTTCAAATAGCAGCCAGCTAGAACGCCATATAAAATGAGGTGCTCAGAAAATTCCCATTTAAATGTGGCAGAGTGAACAGATTTGTTAATTTTGGCTTCCTTCCAAAACCCAGTTAAAGTGACATTAATTAAATGAAGATGGTAAAACTCATAAAGAGAATGGTTTAAAAACAAAGGGAAAATGAGGGAAGTAGATTGAATGGAAGAGGAGATGGAAGAATGAAAAGGATCATCTTAAAAAGTAAGAAAAGTTGAAACCTAAGAGCCTGTAAGGGCGAAGTGGTGAGGGCCAACAAGAACAAGCCAACTTACCTCACAGCACCTCTAGGGGCTCAGGTATTAGAGGCACCAGGTGCCTCTGCCAGTTAGGGTATAGTGGGTCTGAACATAGGGGAAATTACTTGAAGTCTGATTAAGAGAAGTTAGACGTGCAGTGCTCCACACCAGAGTGAACAGCTAAGAAACTCTCCCTTCTTCATCCCAGCAGATGATAGATTGTATCTCTTCTCCAGAGAGGTGGAGCCTGAGATGCTCTGGGCTTAGAACTCAGCTAAGAATGGAGGTGATATGTCCAATTAAACATAGGGAAATTTAGTGAAAGACTTTCAATTACATATGGAGTCCTTCAGCTTTCTGCCACCACTGAACTCTATGAATGCTAGCAAACAGGCTCACAGCACCACTCTACTAAATTTGAGGATTGTTCTCAGGAGAATTGGATCATCATTTCCACTGGAGTATCTGGGTCCTTGCTCTATCATCACTCTACCATGAGACCCACCACTGCACAAGCTGGTGCCTACCTTTACATTCCCCTCAAGTACTTCTTCATAAACAACTGGAGAGTCAAGGCTTGCTCTCAATGAAGCCAAATTCTAAGGATCATTAACAACTTGAAGTACAGCAAATAACTAGGAAAAATGAAATGCCAAGGAAACAAAGACTGTGTTTATGATTGATAAGAAATTCGCGAAAATAGGAAGAAAAGTTTAAAAATACATTTTAGACTTGAAATTCTTTCTCTGTCTCTTTGGAAAGTGTGTAAATTAAAACTATTTCCTGGAGAATATAGGAGTCATCTCTTTTGAAATGTCATCATCAAAAAAGGTCACATCCCTCCTCCCAGTTTCCTGGAAAAATATTAGAAAAATTCAAGCATTCTGCCATAAAAGTATTAGAAAATGAACAATTTCATCTTGAACAAATGAATGTAAGGGGTTCTACCCACTCACCTATATAAAGGACCAACTTCTTTTCTGTCTTTGCAGTCTTTAATTAGCAGCATGCCTATGACACAGCATCACATTATGGTTTAATCATTCTTCAACAATAAAACTTATATATATATAACACTTTTCTTTCATATGTATGTATGTGTATATATATACATATATACATACATAGATATAGAAATAGATACATAGCTGTTAAGTGCCATTAAGTTGGTTCCAACTCATAGTGACCCTCTATAGGGTTTCTGAGGAGTGGATGGCAGATTTGAAATGCTGACCTTGTGGTTAGCAATCCAGTGCTAATCCTATACCTACAACTTCACACCAGGACTCTCTCACATATATTGCATATGGGTACTAAACATATATATATGCTGTTGTTAAGTGTCATTGAGTCAATTCCAACTCATAGCGAACCTGTAAAGGGTTTCTGAGAAGCATCTGGTGAGATTAAACCACCTACCTTGATGTTCAAACCAGTCTTAGAATCTAATACATTATCTTGCAGTGACACACCTGGACTTCTTATATATATATATACACACACACACATATACACATGAGGGTAACTAAAAAAATTATCAGCACTCTGGTTTTATTAAAATGCCAGTCCATGTTCATGGCTGATGACAACATTGAGCTTGCAAGTGAAATAAATGATTCTGTCAAATAGATAAGTGACAGTGGATTATGTGGCAAATCATATGCAAATCAGCCATGGCTCTACCTAAGAAATAATTCACGACAGACTTGGGTTTCAGTTTGTGCAAGGTGAGTACCCAAAAAACTCATAGAAGAATATAAACAGAAGTGTTTGGACATCTGCAAACAAAATTTGGACTGATACTTGAAGGAAGGTAAAAAGTTTCTTTGAAAACATCATTACTGGTGACAAGACATGGATTCATTACTACTAGCTTGAGAGTAGCAGAGTATGGAATGGAAACATCCTCACTCATTGACCAAGAAAAAGTCCAAAAGTCAACCTTCAGCTGGAAGATTGATGCTCACAGATTTCTGGGATCCTCAAGGGCCAGTATTGGAATATTATCAGGAAAAAAAATTCAACAATAAACAGTGCTCCTTACAGTGAAACATAAACTTCAGATTAAAAACAGAGGGCTGAGAAATTATATCCATGAAACAATACAATAAAATGTTTTTTTTTTTTTTTAATGTAGCAAGATTTTCCAGTTAAAAGTATGATACCCAGAATAATAGAAGAGTTATATGATAAGGTTGAGAAAATCTCCCTGAAAGTATATATAAAAGAGGATAGAAAAGATAAGAAAAATAGAGGATCTGTCTAGGAGGTTCAATATCCAGTTAATAGAAATTTAAGGAAAAGATAATAACGATGCTAAAGGAATATATATTATCAAACAATATTAAGTATTTCCTATAACTGAAGGACAAGTTTCCATGTGGAAAGTGTCAACCAAAAAAGAAAAAAAGAGCTAGAGAACCTCTACAAAGAACATCACATTTTTATATTTCAGAATATCAGAAATAAAGAGATATTAAAGCTTCCAAAGAAAAGAAACTGGTCATATACAAAAATGAATCAGAATGATGTTGGGTATCTGAACAGCTACAACAGAAGACAGAATTCAGTGAAGAAATATTTTTTCATTATTGAAGGAAAATTATTTCCATCCTAGAATTTAATTTCCAAGTAATTAATCAAGTGTGAAGATGGAAGAAAAACACTTTCAGATATGTAATATCTTAAAACATTTACTTCCATGGCTATTTTCAGTTTGTGTTCCACCCTATTGAGGGAGTAAAACAAAAAAGAGAAAACAATGGGATATAAGAAATAGGAGAGTAAAACAGGGAAGAGGTGAAGGGACTTGTCAGGCCGATGGTGAAGGAGGTCCTAGGATGACAGCTGCTTAGCACATCTAGAGGCAACCTGGTCCAGTTTGGAACTAAAGGATTGAAGGCTCCAAGAAGGTTGTGCAAAGGAAAATATGGAGCTAAGAAATTGCTAATTGGTTTGGTTATGTTAGGAGAAATTCTTAGAGTTCTATGGGAGAATTTGGGAATAAATTAATAACAGACATACAGTAAACTAAACATACAATAATATCAATCACAAGGACTTCCAGAAAGATGGTGGACTAGACAGACACACTACACAAACCTTTATAACAAAGATTTTGTTTTTGTTAGGTGCCATCGAGTTGGTACCGACTCTAGTGACCTTATGCACAGCAGGACGGAATACTGCCCAATCCTGGGCCAA
>NW_006408591.1:2294086-2319378 GCF_000296735.1 Chrysochloris asiatica
ACAGGTGAAAATCCTAGAACCCTCAACTTCAGAGGAAAGGTTAAAGAAGTGGATTGAGTGCTTGCTGAAAGGAGAAGCTATGCAGGGAGACTGACTGATAAGTGGCCAGCCAGAATTCGGTGAGACCCCCTTGAACTTTCATAATCAGTTTTGGCAACAGAAGGTGGCCTGATGGAGCAGATTCACACAGGTGAACAGAAAGGTGTGATTCCTTCTTTATCCCCACACTCCCCTGGTTACCAAATGTGTGGCCAACTTCCATCCTCATCTACCAAAGGGTAAATCTTGTTCTCTCTGAGTTTAGAGTCACATGGTTGGAAGCCACTCCAGTGTTATGTGGGGGCTAACTGGTTTCTGGATTCATATGGGCTCAGCTTCAGACCTATAAAACCCACGAAGTCACCAGATCAGCATTTAACCAGTTATCCCATCCCAGCTTCCCTGTGATCCTAACAGATGCTATGACTAACTCCATCAAGGGCCTCAACAAACTACTTCCAGATTGAGTGCCCTGAACAGAGATAACACTTAGGCCTATAGGAACTCCATCTATTGCCAGGAACTCTTACTCTGTCACATTCTTCGTACACCCAACTCATGAGTTCCTTGGTCTGAAAGAACCTTTCAGAGCTTTCTCCTCTCTGGGTCTAAGACTCGAATTGTTTATTTTTTGTTTTGTATTTGGGTTTGTTTTTCTCATTTTTTTGTTTTATTGTTTATTTGCCTTCTTTTTCTCTTTCCATTCTCTTGAATTTTATTCTTTCTCTGCTTTTGTTTTTCCTTCTTTCCTTCTGTTTTTCATTTCATGTACCCCTCCCCCACCACCACCACTTGAACTTTAGGTACTACTCTTTCATCTTTCCTTTCCCTGGTTTTTCTTAAAAAAAAAAAAAAAAAAAAAAACTCTCTTTTATTTTCTTCTCTATAGCTTAATTTTCCTGTCCCTCTTTTAGATTTTATATTCTTTTTTCTGTTTTTGTTTCTTTTTTCTCATTTGTTATTTTCTTTTTTTCATTGTTGGTTGCTTGTTTATTCTGTTTGGTTTCCTGGTGTGTGTGTGTGTGTGTGTGTGTTTGTGTTTGTGAGTGTTCTTCTCTTTCCCATCCAACAGGAGACAGCAACCATGCCCACACTGCCCAGCCACAACCACACCCTCTGCAGTTCCACCTACTGTTAAAAGCCAATACCAGTTCCCAAACCATCTGATCAGGGATAGACAGAAACCAAGACCAGCCAAACCCACCCTAAACTGAGGTGAATGAAGAGTGAACAGAGAACACTGCACAGACTTTTATTCTCTAACTAAACCCATAGGAGACTTAGGTGAGAGCCTAAGAACACTTCAACAAGCAATCATAAATTAAATACAAATCATTAATTAAAATCATCACAATATTCCAGAGACAACAGACAATTTTATCTCATATAAAGAAACAAGATAGAATGACTCAAACAAGTGACCAAGATGCAGAGCTAGAAAACATTTCTGAAGAAGAAAAAGTAATGGAACTAACTGAAAAAGAATTCAAAAGAATGATATTTAGATAACTACAAAGGACTGACAGAAAGTTCAAAGAAAGCAAGGAGAACATAGAAAAAACTTGAAAAGAATTCAGGAAAACACTCAAGAATAAGAAATAAAAATAAATAATAATTTTGAAATAATATATAACCTTCAATTAGAAATCCAGAAGATTAATACTAAGATTTCAGAAACAGACAATACATTGAAAGGACAAAAGAATAGATTCAGAACAGTGGAAGCCTAAATTAGTGAGCTTGAAGATAAATCTCTCAATACTACTATGTTAGAAAAACAATTAGAAAAAAATATTTTTTAAATCCAAAAATAGTCTAAGAGTTATGTTATTCCATGAAGAGGAATAACATAGTTTATTAATAACTGAAATTCCAGAAGAAAAGAGAATAAAAAACACAGAGAACAGTGTTGAAGAGTTTTTGGAAGAAAATTCCCTAACATCAGGAAAGACAAGAAGATAAACATACCAGAAGCTGACTGAACTCCAAACAGGATAGATCCCAAAAACACCAACATGTAATAATTAAATTTACCAAAATCAAAGAAAAGATGAGACTCATGATAGCAGCTCAGAAAAAATGAAAAGTTACCCATAAAGGAGAACCAATAAGACTAAGCTCTGATTTCTCAATAGAAACCACGCAGGCAAGAAGGCAATGGAATGGCATACACAAAACTCTGAAAAAAAATTGACAACCAAGAAACACATACCCAGCAAAGCTGTACTTCAAATAAATGGTAAAATCAGGACATTTCCAAATAAACAGAAATTAAAGAAATTTGTAAAAACCAGACCAACTTTGCAAAAAAAAAAAAATGCTAAAGGGTGTTCTTTGGACTGAGAAACAACAACAGCAGACAGCAACCTGAGATTGCCATACATGACAACATGACCCAAAACTCATTCCAGATATGTTGTTGTTAAGTGCTGTGGAGTCAGTTTCGATTCACAGCGACCCTGCACAGGGTTTCTGAGGCTTGTAAATCTTTACGGGAGTAGAAAGCCACATCATTTCTCCCATGGAACAGCTGGTATTTTTGGACTGCTGACCTTGAGGTTACCAGCCCGATTTGTAACCACTATGCTACCCATGTTCCTTCAGATATCAGAGTTCAATCCAGATACAGTCATGTTTAAAGGTAAATCTACAAGATTGAACATAGGGATCAGTAGAGGAAAGACAGTCCTGACTGGAAGAATTATGTCCTGAGCATTTCTGACCCTGAATTGTAACCTATTAACTTCCTCAGTGAACCCAATAATTGTCAGTGTGGCATTTGAATTCTGTGTGGCCATTGCAATGAATTATCAAACCCAGCTGAAGAGTAGATAGTCATGTTGGAGGGATGGTTGATGCCATAGTTTTGTGTGTTTTTTTGCATTTAAGTACTGCACTGTCATAGGGCAAATCTGCTGCACAGGAACTTTTTAAAGTATTGAAGAACAGAGATGTCAGCTTGAGGACTAAGGTGTGCCTGACCCAAGCCATTGTGTTTTCAATAGCCTCATATGGATGTGAAAGCTGGACAGTGAATAAGGAAGATCGTAGAATTGATGCCTTTGAGTTGTGGTGTTGGAGGAGAATACTGAGTGTCATGGACTACCAAAAGAACCAATAGATCTGTTTTGGAAGAAGTGCAGCCAGAGTGCTCCTTGGAGGCCAGGATGGCTAAGCTTCATCCTCATACTTTGGACATATTGTCTGGAGGAAACAATCGTTGGAGAAGGATGTCATGCTGGGTAAGGTGGAGGGTCAGAGAAAAAGAGGAAGACCTCTAACGAGATGGATTGGCCAGGTGGCATCATTGATGGACTCAAGTGTGGCAGCGGTAGTGAGGTTGGCCCAGGATCGGACATTGTTTCGTTCTGCTGTGCATGGGGTCGCTATGAGTCGGTTCTGACTCAATGGCACCTGACAACAACAACTGTCATAGGCTTGGCTGTATAATTACTTTTGTAAACAAAAGACATGACTTACAAAAAGCTACATGTGAAAAGCTCTTGCATTCGTTATGTCCAGTTACATTTGCCTTGTCCCATTCGCCAATCTGGGTTTCTGAACTCTATTATAATGATACTGAAGGAAGAAGTACAAGGTCCACTGAATGAATGCATTGGCAAAGAACACACTTTTGGGAATTCATAGAATACAAATTGAAATCTTTCAACAAATTGAGGCAGCATTGGAAGCACTTACTCATATTATACCAAGAAATTTGGAAGACAGCTACTTGGTCAGCTGATTGGAAGGTATCCATGTTTGTGCCCGTCCAAAGAAAGGTGACCCAATGGAATGCAGAAATCATTGTGCAACATCATTAATATTGTATGCAAGTAAAATTTTGCTAAAGATAATTTAAAAATGACTGTAGCTATATATTGACAGGGAGGTTCAGGCTAGATTCAAACAGAGATGTGGAAAAGGGGATATTATTGCTGATATAAGATGGATCTTAGCTGAAAGCAGAGACTACTGGAAAGATGTTTGTTGTTGTTGTTAAATGCTGTTGAGTCAGTTCTGACATATAGTGATCATGTATAGTATTTTTGAGAAGCGGCTAGTGTGTTTGAATTGCTGGTCTTGGCTTATGTTACAGCACTGGACCTGAAGTTGGCCTGTGTTTTATTAACTATGCAAAGGCTTTTGGTTTTGTGTATCATGACACACTATGGACAACATTGTGGAGAATAAGTATTCTGGAACACTTACTTGTACTCATGAGGAACTTATACATAGAGGCAATCCTTCTAACAGAACAAGGGGATTAGAATTAGGAAAGGTTTATTCTTTCACCATACTTATTCAGTCTGTATGGTGAACAAATAATCTGAGAAACTGGACTATATGAAGAAGAATGTGGCATCAGGATTGATGGAAGACTGATTAACAATCTATAATATACAGTTGATACCACCTTGCTTAGTGAAAGTGAAGAGGACTTAAAATACTTGCTGATGAAGATCAAAGACCACAGCCTTCAGTGTAACGAAAAGAAAATTCTTCACAACTGGCCCAATAAATTGCATCAAGATAACTGAAGAATAGATTGAAGTTGTCAAAGTCTTCATTTTGCTTGGATTATCAATCAACATTCATGGAAGCAGCCTTCAAGAAATCAAATGACATATTGCATCAGGCCAACCTGCACAAGACCTCTTTCGAGTGTTGAAGATATTAGTTTGAGGGCTAGGGTACACATGATATTTTCAATAGCCTCACATGCCTGTGGAAGTTGACAGTGAATAAGGAATGCTGTAAAAGAATTGATGTATTTGAGTTATGGTGTTAGAGGAGAATATTGAATGTGTCATGGCTTACCAAAAGAACAAATTTGTGCTGGAAGAAGTACAGCCAGAATGATCCTTAGAAGCTAGTATTATAAGATTTCATCATTCATAGTTTAGACAAAATATCAGGATAGAGGGACAGGTACCTGCCGAAGGACATCATGCTTGGTAAAGTGGAGGGTCAGCAACAAAGAGGAAGTCCTCCAATGAGATGGATTGGCACAGTGGCAGCAGCAATGGGCTCAAGCATAGCAGTGATTGTGAGATTGGTGCATGACTGGGCAGTGTTTCATCCTGTTGTGCATAGGTCGCTATAAATCAGTACTGATTCAACATAGCTAAAAACAACAAACTATAACTTTATGGTACCTCAGATGTATATGTGGTCTGAAGTTATCTGAATGGAAGGTGTGTGGTGCATGACTGTATGAGAAGGAGTCTTCATTAGTACATACAGTCAACACACTCAGCTGCTAACTGAAAGGTTGGAGATTCAAGTCCAGCAAGAGGCATTTTAGAAAGAAAGCTTGGTGATCTACTTTATAAAAATCAGTCACTGAAAGCCCTGTGGACCATGGTTACACTTTGATGCACATGGGGTCACCCTAAGTTGGAATCCACTTGAAGATAATGGTTAGTTTATATGCGGAAGAACACTGAGAAGCCCCTTTTCCTTAGGGGTTTCCTTTCAATTGGTTCTTCTATGGATATCATTTCTCCAAATTCTTATTCAGATATTAACCAATGAAGGCTTAATAAAATATGACTTGACTTCTCTCAGAATTAACAAGATTAACAATAATAGAACATTAAGAATGAGTTATTAATATAAAATTTCCAGAGGCTTTCACAGAAATTAATTGTTCCTGTATAAAGTATTTCTGATGGAAATATGGTGTTGTTGTTGTTGTTTTTCTATCCATACTTTCTCCTAGCGAGATGGATTGGCAAAGTGGCAGCATCAGTGGACTCAAGCATGGCAACAATAGAGAGGTTGGCCCAGGATTGGGCAGTGTTTCATTCTGCTGTGCATAAAGTTGCTATGAGTTGGTACCTGACTTGGCACCTAACAACAACAACAACTTTCTATTTGAAAAGGAGATAATCCCATTATATGAAGTATTGGAGTGCAACTGTATCCTATTCTTTACTTTGGAAACTTTTCTCTCATCCATACCCCCAGGCTGCCAGGGTATGGACATTTGCTCCAGTCTTGGCACCCTTCTGTCTAAGACTTCGAATCTTGAGAGTGACACAAAAAAATGAAGAGATGTACTTACTTATGGTGATAAGCCATGTTAGTGACTGCATTCCAACTCTTCTTTCTGACCTCCTAGTCATGCCACCACATTTTCCTCCACTGTTGCTTGCTCCTGCTGTCCCTTTTCTGGCTTTGGGGTGGTGTCTCTGCCCTTTCTCTCATTCCATATTAGGGTTGACCAGTAATCTGGCCTTTCAATTTCCACAGTGCCAAATGTACTTCTGCAGCTTCTAAGGACAATATACCAATGGCTGGGATGATGGAAGAAGAACACAGATCAAAGACTAATCAAACATGGTAGAAGAGTCCTCAGGTTGAGTCCAGCTTCTCCTTACTCATCGCCTAGAGTAGCTCCCACCCTTTCAAACTTCTCTTCTTGAAAACACTCCAAATATCTCCCCAAAAGACTCCAAATACCAGAGAGAGCAGGAAGTGTTTACTCTCATCACTTAAGGGTCAGCCTCTCCCAGGATGACAGACAGAGAGAATACTATTTCTCTTCAGGGAAAACCCTACCCTCTCCACAGGGCTTGGAGTAGGCCCTGTGGCCCAGACATAATGATCACCAAACTAGCTTGAGATTGGGACATTTCCTAAATTCTGAGTGATTCAATCTTATGTGTGATCTCCTTGTCACACTAACTCTTGTCAATCAACAATACTGTTTAGGATTGACAACTGGGGTCTTAGACTTAATCCCTATCCCTGCCTGAGTGAATACTGATATACAAGGCTTAATATCCACATGGGAAACACAGTTCTAATAATCAAGTGAGTACTGAGTGTCTATATGCAAAAAAGATCTGGTTAAAGTTGGGATAGAATGTATGGCTTAGGCCCAAAGCTATTTGAGACTTCTCCTTTTTATTCTGAATCTAAATCTTGAGACCCATAGAGCCAGCCATACCTACAGGGAGTAAGTGACAAGGGTGTACCCTAAGTCACTCAGTCAGTGACATAGATAAGAACACCAGGCCAGCTTCAACTATCCAGAATCTAGGAGAGCTGGGATATTAGTCAAGCCAGGTGAGGAGAGAAGTAACATTGCTTTCTGTAAAATGTCATGGGATGATCAATCAGATCAGCCTCTCTTCTTCCCATAAGGAGGAATAAGGGTAGAGAGAGGGATGCAAGTGTGTTCTTTCAGAAGGAAGAGGAGAAAAAGATTTCCCACAACTCCTAACAGAGTGCCTGGCACGTGGTGACTGGTCAGTAAATACTTATTATTGAGATGCAACAATTAATCAGAATCTAATGAGAGACACCAAGGACTCCTGGTATGGTGCTGTGGGATCAGCAATGGACTGTGAACCACAAGGTCAGCAGTTCAAACCCACCAGCTGCTTCTCAAAAACCGTATGCAAAGTCACTATGAGGTGGAACTGACTTGATAGCACTTAACAACAACAATAAGAGACGCAAGTGTAGTAGTTGATGAGTATTAGAATCCACACTGTCCATGTACAGACTCCATTTTGTACAGCTACCAGCTGTCTACAGTGGTTTGTGTGTGTCTTTCATGCTGCACAGGTTCAACAAAGCTTCACATTAAGATGGAATAGGAAGGAAGGCCTGGTGGCTCTATGTCCAAAAAAATCAACCAGTGGAAACCCTGTGGTTCACAAGTCCATCTACAACCGATCCATGCAGGACAGGACAGTGTTTTGTTCCATCGTGCATGGGGTCCCCATGAGTGGGGGCACTAAGAACAACAGCAATGAGAAACACATAAGGGAAAGGAGCTCAGAGAAAGCTTCTTAGATGAGGGGTGTTGATAGTCATTTCCTTCATCCATCTGTGATCTGACTGAGTGTGGAGCACAACCCACCTGAGGTTTTGTAATTAAAATGTCTCCCTCAGTAGATAACGCATATCTAGTCATATTACAATAAGGTATAATTACCTGTCATCACTTCAGCTGGGTGTTAGTTGGAACTTTTAAATCAATTAGTAATTGTCATTGAAGTTGAATATAAATAAATTATATGATCTGGAAGTACTTAAATTTCATTCCACCAAAATCACCTCATAAAACTTGGGCCTTCTGAGGAATTACTGACAAAAGTAAAAATAAATCTCAATAATGCTTTCATGTACACTTGACTAACAACTGAATCATATCCAAAAGTCATATAGCAAACATGGATTCTCTCACCTCACCACTGCATCAATAAATCATTCTTCCATTCAGCCCACACCCACACATGGATTTTGGATGACAGGTTCCACAATTGAAAAAGCTTGTATGTCCTCAGAATCAATGGCGGAAAGGAGCAAGGACATTGAGGTGGGGAGAATTGTGTATGCAGAGGTGCTATGCAAGGAACATTCCCGGGACAGTGAGTACACCCATCTGGCTGATGAGTTAATTTACTCATAAATCACTCTATTTCTTTGTCAAAAGCAAACATTTGATTCTGGTATCTCAGAGAAATTGTTTTCTTTTGGAAAGAAGATTGTTGATAGAAATTTAGGGGTGTTTATATTTCCTGGGACGTGCAAACAGTTAACACAATTTCTGATAACTGGAAGGTTGGTGGTTCAAGTCCACCCAGAGATGCTTTGAAAGAAAGGCTTGGTGACCTACTTCCAAAAAACATTCATTGAAAAACCCTATGGAGTATAGTTTCACTTCGACACACATGGTGTCACTATGAGTCAGAATTAACTCAAGAGCGATTTGTGTGTGTGTGTGCTTTGTGTGGTAGGAGAAGGTATTACTAATATTTGTGGATCGCTATTAAGAGTAACTCATGCGAATTCCCAACAAAGGTCCCCTGTGTATCTATGAGAAGCAATATTGAGCTTGACTAATTAGGTTCAGGGGCTCTGTAAATGAAGCCAGCAGTTGAATCTTTAAGTACAAGAACTGGCTTTGCCTTTACCCACTCAACAAATTCACACCAGCAATCCAGTTCTTCCTCAGAGTGACAATGACAGCCTTATACTCTTGGTGGTGGAAGACACTCTGGGTAAGGTACCTCAGGATATGTCCTATTCCTTTGGCCGTATGAGATGAAATATATCAAATTTGCCAACATCACCTGCCCTTCCCATTTCTGTATGGAGGCTTAATTTTATTCTACTGTGGAGGGGTTTCAACCAAGCAACAGAGAGTAAAGGGAACCACAGTCAGCTCCAAACTTACATTAACCAAATCTAGTGGTCTTGAGAAAAAGACAGAATCCTCCCAAACCTTTCCAGAATGCCTAGAATCTGGAAAAGACTTTATCTTGACTTGAGTTCTTTGCCCACCCTATAAAGCAATCCGTTTAGCCAAAAGGATAAGGATGGGCCACACTTCCTCTTCTCTCTGGGACTTGAATCGTTTTGGAAGCTATTTGGAGTATTTTCAAGGAGGGAAATTTGAAGGGGCAGGAGCTGCTGTACTCCATGTAGAGGCAGACCATGAAAAAGGAAAAGTTGGACTCAACCTGAGAACTGTTCTGCTCTTTGTAGTATTAGTCTTTGAGCAGCGTTCCTCTTTCATTCATTTGAAGGAATGGGAAAGGAAATGGGATTGGTAGTTCCACCAGATTCATATGGGAAATATGGTGAAAGGGGAGAAATTCTTGACTGAATGAGAGTGTGTGGGGATACTGTTATCCAAATAACCAGAGAAAACAGATACTAGAAAGCCCAAAGTAGCAGATATCCCTCAAACTGGGGAAACTAGAAACAAACAAACAAAAAGACAACAATCAAGTTTGTAGTGAAAAGTAGCAAACAGAACTTGAAGAAGTTCTGGAATAGAAAGCAATACCAGCAGAAGATTTACTTAGGATATTGGAGGCTTTAGGTGTGGATGGAGAGCAAGCTATTAAGGGCATCAGCTGTACCTCAACACTGCTGAAAAGTAATTCCAAGAATTAGTCACATTTCTTCCTATGTGAAGATCAGTAGATTGTTAGTGTATATAGGGACCAGGATACTGACCCTTGGTGAGTTCTTGGTTTTAATTTATTTTCTCTGGTTTAAAGAACAAAGCTGTCTGAGTCTCTTTCCAACTGCTTTGTAAAGTTTATTTTGAACTAAAGTTTGCCAATGAGTTTCAGTACTGTATGGTTGCCCTCTACATTGTGCACTGATGTAATTGTCCTATGTGCTGTACACCCTAATCTCTGCCTGTAGTTAATGAGGCAGGATTATGTCATTTTAAAGAAGATTAGGCTATGTTTGTAGTGTTAAAGAGTATTACTGTGGGATATAGCACCCTAACTTAGTTCACAGCCTTGATCTAATGTAAGGGGAGTTTCCCTGGGGTGTGGCACATATCATCTTTTATTGCACAAGAGATTAAAGGAGAGAGTAGCCAAACAGAGAAGGAAAACCTGACTTTCATCAAGAAAAGAAAAGCCAGGAGCAAAGTGCATCCTTTGGACCTAGGGTCCCTTTGCTGAGAACCTTCTAAGCTCAGGGTAAGATTAATGCCAAGACACATGCAGACCTCCAAGGAATACTGAGCGCACAGATGTTGAAAGGAGATAAAGCCTACTCCGAACCAACAGAGAGAGAAAGTCTCCCTAGAACTGGTGATCTGAATTTGAACTTCTTGCCTTATAAATTGTGAGAAAATAAATTTCTATTTTTTAAAGCTGTCTACTATGGTATTTCTGTTATAGCAGCACTAGATATCAAATTCTATGGGTAAAGAATAGCCTATTCAATAAATGGCACCAGGACAACTGGATCTCCACATGCAAAAGAATGAAGCTGTACCCATACCACATACTATATATACAATTAATTAAAATAGAGCAAGAGCTTACATATAAGGCCTAAAATCATAAAACTCTTTTAGACAATGGATTCTTACATAAGACACCAAAACCACAAGCAATAAGAGAAAAAAAAATTAGAATTGATCAGATTAAAAAAATTTTTTTGCATCAAGGGACATAAACAAGAAAGGAAATAAACAACCTATAGAATGGAAGAAAATATTTAGAAACCATATATCTGATAAGGGTTTAAGGTCCAGAATATGTAAAAAAAAAAACAAAAAAAAACAAACCTCTTACAATTAAATATAAATGTTAAAAAACTCTTACAATAGGCAAATATTTTTAAAAATGGGCAAAGGACTTGATTAGACCTTTCTCCAAAGAAGATGGCCAAAAAGCACATGTAAAGATCATTAGTCATTAGGAAAATCAAATTTAAACCACAATGACACCACTTCATACCCACTAGGAGAGTATTTTATGCAATATGGGGAGTGCAGAGAGTCTATATGATAAACACTGGACTGTGAGCCATAAGGTCGGTGGTTTGAGGTCATCAACTAACCAGTGGGAGAAAGATGAAGTTTTCTCTTCCCACAAAGACGTACAGTCTCTGAAACACTATACAGGTCGCCATGAGTTGGAACCAACTCAACAGCACTTAACAGTAACAACAATGATATGTATATATACATCGGCATATATTACTGAACATAAAAATATTGTTTATAAGTCTATTCACACATGATAATGAAAATGCTCATGTGGAATGGAACATTTAAAAGCAAGGAATCACAGGGGCTGGTGTTTAGGCCAGCTGAAAGGAAAATCTGTTGATTACCTGTGTAATGGGTAGGATTTTGTGTCATCTTGACTAGGCCAGGATTTCCAGAGGTTTATCAGTTGGGATTTGCTCCTTCCCATAGTGATGGTACCTGATACAGGCATAGTTAGCTCTATGGTGAGCAGATATGAGCAACAAATCATTTGAAGGCATGCTTCCTTGGGAATGTGGTCTACTCCCAATATAATGGACACATAGGAAGGACTCTTTCTCTCTTCCACTGGCAATCTAGGACTCTGCAATTGTAGGCCATTTCCATGATAATAAAACTCTCTCTCTCTCTCTCTCTGTATATATATATATATATATATACACATAAGGAGCTCTGGTAGCATAGTGGTTATGAGTCAGGCTACTAACATCAAGGTCAACAGTTTGAAACTACCAGCCATTCCATGGGAAAAAGATGATGCTTTCTGCTTTTATAAAGATTTACAGCCTCAGAAACTCTATGTAGGGTTGCTATGAGTCAGAACCAACTCCATGGCACACTACCATGTATATATACATATATATGTTTCACTGGTTTTGTTTCTCTAGAAAGGGGAAGTAGATAAAAGTGGCATTTTCTCCTGACATATCTACAAGATAAAATTTTGATATGGCAGTATGTATACTAAAATAATAAATTTGTTTGCCAGGGATAGCTACAGAAGCTGAATGATGCAGGCTGCTTAGAGTAACGTGTTAAGAAGAATTCTAAAGTGGTGTCTAGATTCAGTCAGAAATAGTGTTTTAACTGATATAATGAAGCATGCCAATGTGCATGGTGGTATATATCTGCCATATTTGCCATTCTCAGGGATTCAAGAATTCCATTCTTGGGAATTTATCCTAGAAAAAACTTCAGCAGAAGAAAAAACTGCTATACATACAAAGGTATGCTCTACAGAAGGAGAATGATCATGTGCCAGAACTAAATTTTTAACTATTAAGTAAGTCTATGTAGAGATATGAGATTTCAATTGTCAAAGATTTCGACTTCCTTGGATTAACAATCAATATCCATGGAAGCAGCAGTCAAGAAATCACATGATATTTTGCATTGGGCAAATCTGCTGCAAAAAACACACAAAAAACAAAAACAAAAAACTCTTTAAAGCATTCAAAAGCAAAAAAGTTACTTTGAGGTCTAAGGTGCTCCTGACCCAAGCCAGCATATTTTCAATCACTTCATATGCATATGAAAATGACACAATGGAAACAGAAGACCAAAGAAGAATCCATGCATTCAAATTGTGGCATTGGTGAAGAATATTGACTAAATCATGGACTGACAGAAGAATGAACAAATTTGTCAGAATGTTCCTGGGAATCAAAGATGTGAAGACTTTGTCTCATGTACTTTGAACATGTGATCAGGAGGGGCCAGTCCCTGGAGAATGATATCATGTTTGGTAAAGTAGAGCGTCAGTGTAAAAGAATAACTCTCAAGGAGATGAATTGATACAGTGGCAATAATAGCAACAATTTTAACGTTGGCTGTTCTGTTCTACATGAGGTTGTTGTGAGTCAGAGCTGACTCTACCTCACTAACAACATAAACTTACAAACACACACTTAAATATATATACATGCACACACACACATAGACATGCATATGCATACATTTGTGTGACTATGCTATTTTTGATTCATATTTATCTCTTCACAAAACACATGTCCTAAGAGGGTAGGGGCCATTTCTTCATATTCACCGGTAGATGGGACATCAATTCTACCACACCTACTGAGTAAATTCTTGTTGACTATTTTGTTGATAACTTTATATATTTTTACAATACAAATAGCTCCCAAAGAAGGAGCAAACTACAAGGAAAAACTCACATCTTCAAGAGCTGTATTTGGTTTTGCCCCCCAGAAATTCCAATTTATTTTATCTTCTCCAGTTGGCCTCATCACTCTTAGACTCACTCCACGACTTCATTGAGCAACTCCAGAAACCTAAGCTCACATTAAATTTCTGCAGATGGTCACATTTCCCAACAAAGCCTTCCATTGTTTTTTCTTTGCTTTCTGATGTTCAGGCTTGAGCTGCTGAAATTCTAAAAGTTCCTTGTCTATTTTTCTCCCAGAGATTCTTGATCTGCCATACAAAATGGTGTTTTGGTTCTTTTTTTTTTTTCCCCCTCTCTTTTGTGTAGTTAGAGGACAAACTATCTAACCAGGAGAATGGCTTCAACAGGATCTGCAAAGCCAGTTGAAAGATTTTGATGGAGTTTAGAATTCAGATCTAAAGTCAATGGATATGATTACTGGGAGTGATTGCCAGGTATCAAACTGGTGCCAGGTATCAAACTGACCTCAGATGTTGACAAGACCTCTTCTCATATGAATGGCCTCTGAATATATTTACAAGTGACCAATTACTGTGTAACTTCACTAATTTCAGAAACTCTCCTAATATTTCCTAACTTCATCAAAGAATAATTACCCAGTTTCTTTCCAAACACACAATAACACCCATAACCTTCAGCTAGGAAATTAAAGTTTATTTTCAATTTCCTTGGGCAAGGCAAAGGTAAATTAGCAGTCTGTAGCTTGTCTGGAACTAGAAAAGCATTGACAATGTGGTGAGGAGTTACAATGCAGGAAAATCGTCCAAAGACAATGCAATATTTAGCTGATGGTAATCTCCGAAGATACACTCAAAGGACAGCAGCAGCTGGATGAGCAAGCAATATCTTTGTGAGCACAGAAAAAAATGGAGAGGGGAGACAGTTATTGCAATCATATAAACCAAGAAAAAGTGGTGGTTTATTTGTCCACAACCAATCTAATTTACTAGACAATATAACATCTGTCCATTTCAGTGGGTCCAAAACAATCAATTCATTGTCACGTGTAATTTACTCATTGTAGAATAATAATTTTTTGTCTTGTTGTTTCTTACTCAAGTTATCTTCTATTCCTAGCGCTTTCTTCTTCTTCTTCTTTTTTTAAAAATATCATCCTTTTATTTACTATAACAATAATTCTTGCATGTATCTATTTCATAATTTTTAATTGAATTTTTATCATGAGCAAGTACAAAATTGTTATATTGAGGCAATACAAACAGGCAAGGGAAATGAGTAAATTAAATAAGCAAATACAATTTAGTGTTATACAAATAAGTTTCAGGTGCTATCAAAAAGTAACGCAGTGTCCTAACCCAGGTGAGGAGGACTAGGGAAGACTTGCTAGAGGAGATGGCAGTCAAGTTAGTTCTGAAGGTAAAATGACTTGGGTGGTGGAAAGATCATCCTGTATCACCTATGATCTTTTTCAAATAAAATTATTAGCATTTATGTGTGTTTTCTTCTACTATGTTTTATACATCCAAACACACAGACACACACAAATACAGGGATAGATGTAGAGAAGAAAATAAAAATGATATATATGTATATTTATAGAACTGTGTTCATAATCTCTAGCTGGGCTTCAATACTGCCTTTCCCATATTTAAAAAAATATGTTGAAAACACGAGTTTTAGTAGATGAAAAGTACATATTGCATTGAATACCTTTTTTTCCTAATTTATCTGAGTATTTTCTCTGCCTGTCATTTTTATTTGCAAGTCACAAAAACTAACGCTGGCTAAATTCAGCGAAAGGGGAATTTGTTGTTGATTTTGTTGTTGCTGTTGTTAGGTGCCATCGAGTCAGTTATGACTCATCATGACCCCATGAACAGCAGAATGAAGCACTATCTTATCCTGCACCAGCCTCTCAATTGTTATTACGTTTGAGCCCATTGCTGCCGCCAATGTGCCAGTCCAAATTCTTGGGGATTTTCCTTGTTTTCGCTGACCCTCCACATTACAAAGCATGATGTTCTACTCCAGGAAATGGTCACTCCTGTTAATGTGTCTGAAGTACGATAGAGGAAGTCTTGCCATCCCGGATTCTAAGTACCATTCTGGTTGTACATCTTTCAACACAGATTTGTTTGTTCTTCTAGAAGTACATTAATATTCTTTTCTAATACCATCCCTCAAATGCATCAATTCTTCTACTGTCTTCCTTAATCATTGTCCTACTTTCACATGCTTATGAGGCTATTGAAAATACTATGACTTGGGTCAGGCACACCATAGTCCTCAAATTGACATCTTTGTTTTGAACACTTTAAAAAGGTTTTGTGCAGATTTGCCTAATGCAATGCTCCATTTGATATTTTTACTGCTATTTCCATGAGTGTTGATGGTAGATCCAAGAAAAATGAAATTTTTGACAACTTTAATCTTTCCCCATACACCTCTGGCTCATACCTTTACTTATTTTAAACCATCCAGTGTTCCCTTGTTCTGTTTGAACAATTGCCTCTTGGTCTATGTACAGATTCCCCAAGAGTACAGTTAACTATTCTGAAATACTCACTCTCTGCTGTGTTGGCCATAGCTTGTCATGCTCCACACATCGAAGGCCTTTGCATAGTCAATAAAGCACAGGGAAACATCTTTGTGGCATTCTCTTCTCTCATCCAAGTTCCATCTGATGACAGCAGTGATTTCCCTTGTCCCACATCCTCATCTGAATCTGGGTTGAACCTCTGGTTCAATCATTTTTAGCCATTTTTAAAATTATCATTTACAAAATTTTACTTGCCTGTGATATTAATGATATTGTCTGATGATTTTTGCATTCTGTTGTGTCACCTCTCTTTTGGAATGGGCACATTTATAGATGTCTTCCAATCAGTTGGCCAGGTAGCTGTCTTCCAAATTTCTTGGCATAGATGAGTGAGTGCTTCCAGACCTGCATCAGTTTGTTTAAAGATTTCAATTTGTATTCCATCAATTGCTGGAGCCTTTATCTTTATTGCAAACCTTTATCTTTATTGAAACCTTTATCTTTATTCCTCATTTCTTCCATTTGCTTTGGCATCTCTATGCTGACAATAAGTTTCAGAGTCTCTTCTGACACCTGTTTTGGTCTTTTCCTTGTTTCTTGTTTTACTAATGACTTTTTTTTTTAAGGTTTTCATTGTGGATTGAGTGAAAGTTTACAGGGCAGATCATCAGTTTTACATTCAACAAACCATACACCTTGTTTCATTACAATGATTATAATCCCCTTTATGTACCGTCAATCAACAGCATTTCTCTCTATTCACTTAAGCTTTTTTTTTTTTTTTTTTAAACACTCAGGTATATATAACAATTTACACCACCAAAAGGCACATTCTGCAAGTCTACCTCCTGGCCACCAGCTTTCAGTCCCTCTCTTCCCATGAATCTAGAGTTCTCAGCTGCTCCCTCTCTCCATGTTCTCATCTCTGCCTACATGTCTGGTATAGCTGCTTCTCTGGATAAGATCTCACATTCCCCTGTGCTCTTTTCCTTTGATGGTCCTAGGGTCAGTCCCTGCCTCTGAACTGTAAGATTAACCACTCCCTTGTTTTTGTTACAAAACTTCTACCTTTACAATTGTGACAGTCGCAATCAGTCATGAAAACAATTGTTGTTGTTGTTATGTGCCGTGGAATCAGTTCTGACTCATAGAGACCTTGTATAGGGTTTCCAAGGCTGTACATCTTTATGAAAGCAGAAAACCTCATCTTTCTCCTGAGGAACGCCTGGTAATTTCTAACTGCCGACCTTGAGGTTTGCAGCCCGATTCATAACCACTATGCTACCAGAGCTCCTATGATACCAAGTACTCACTATTAAATCATAAGAATCTTATTCTCATATCCTTTAAACAGCCCTGTCTAGACAAGATAAAAACTACTCAGTGGCAAGGCTTTCTTCTCCCACACACTATTAAACTAAACCCCCTCTTGAAACCTTGTAAGCCAGTCACTTCGAGACTTTATCACCCCCTCATTTTAAGTAGCCAATGTCTAAGTTGCCCATCCTTATCTACCCTGTGTACAAAGGGGATAGTATTGATACTTCATGTGAAGACTCCTCCCCTCTTTATTGGTATTTAGAATTACTACCTCGATGGGTACAGGTTGAGATCATCAAATTGTAGCAATTTACTCTTATTTCCTTTATCAAAAAATTATTTTTTTCCTTTCCTTTTTTTTTTTTTTTTATCTTCCTCTGGTATAGTTCTGATTATCAAGCCATCAAGGCTAGGTCAAGTGGGTATTATCTGCAACTTTAGGTGATCTTGTGAGCCCCCTCTCACTCGATATCAGCTGGATACTTCACTCTCAACTCTAGCCCTCTGTGGTTATGTCCTTATCCATGGGCTCAGGTGTCCCCAGGTCTCACCACACTTTGGACCAACTGGACCTTCCTCTTCTCTCTCACCTCTTTAAGTCAACAGGAGTCTATGGAACGTGGTTGAACTCAGCCTGTTTCTTCATTGCTGCCTTTCCGCCTCTTTCACTCACCAGTAGACCAACGTGGTCGTCAGCAAGCTTACATGCCTGTTCATGTGTTCCCTTTGAGTTTCAATCTTAGAGGGGGGTTTGTCCTGAAGAAATTTGATTGCTTGCCTTGTTGGCTTCCAGCGAACAACTTTCTTATTCTTGTAGTTGCCAGTCATACTGCCATTTTGGCTTTGGGTTTTTCCTGCTGATCTTTCTTTGAAGATGTATCTTCTGTTTCTCTGTCTCTTCCAGGCTGGTCTGCTTGTCCTTTCTAGTGAGACAATGTCCCACCTCAGAAGGTTCTGGATGGGGCTCAGGAGTCCACCTAAGTTCCTATACACTGCAAAGGCTCCACAAGAGGCCTATTTCACTGGGCAAGTTCTATAACCCCTTTTAGGTATTCCAGTCAATTATAGGCTGAAGATGGGCTTACAAGCTTTCTCTAATCATGATTCCTGACGTTCCTTTCTATCCAACTCAAGTGTCCACTTTGCAATAGTATTAAGGGAAACCAATATACATAAGATAGTCAAGCATCTTAGTATTATTCCCCCTCTTCAAACTATGCCTTGATCCTAGTATCATAGAGCCCTGTTGTTCTAAGGTTGAGCGTGCATTACTATTTACTTTCCCATTTAGCCCATGCAAACCTGTCTCAGTGTTCCCCTATCTTGTTCTTTCATCCCCTCCTCCTTCTTGTGTACTGCCCTCCTCAATACCCGAACTATGATGTGTCTGTCCCTACCCTGTGCTCTACAATTTCCTCCCTCCACCTCCCCCAAAACCCCTCAACTCCAACCCCACCGGTAACCAACAAAGAAAAATTTTTCTTCATTTTAGTATGGGTATCTTTTCTTAAACTTTTACAATAATGGTCTTATGAAATATTTGTCCATTTGTGACTGACTAATTTCACTCAACATAATGTTCTCAAGGTTCATCCGTGTTATGCGGTGGCTTGCAGCTTCCTTGTTATTCTTCAAGGTAGGATAATATTCCATTGTGTGTATGTACCAAAGTTTGTTTAGCCATTCTTCTTTTGATGGGCACTTAGGCTGTCTCCATCTTTTTGCTATTGTGAATATTGCAGCTGTGAATATTGGTGTACATATATCTACTCATGTTATGACTCATATTTCTTGTGATATATACCAAGTAGAGGAATTGCTGGATCATATGGTATTTATTTTTCCAACTTTTTGAGGACACGCCCATGCTGTTTTCCAGAGTGGTTGGACCATTTTGCATTTCCAACAGCAATGTAGGAGGGTCCCAGTCACCACACATCCTTGCCAGCATTTATTATCCTCTGCAGTTTTAAACTTCGCTATTATTGCTGGTGTGAGATGATATATCATTGTTGTTTTGATTTGCATCTCTTGGTGTGGTGCTGTGGGCTAATGCGTCACACTGCAAAGTCATTTGAATTGCAAGGGTGGTGGTTCAAGCTCACCAGCTGCTCCTTGGAAACTCTAGACAGGGTCACTATGGGTCAGAATTGACCTGACAGCACTTAACACACACACACACACACACACACAATGGCTAATGATCGTGACCATTTCTTCATATGTTTGTTGGCTGCTTGAATGTCTTCTTTGGTGAAGTGTCTATTCATGTCCTGTGACCATTTTTTAAATTGGGTTACTTTTCTTTTTCTTGTAGAGGTGTTGTAGTTTCCTACAGATTTTAGAAATTAGTTATTTGTCTCCTATGTCATTGAAGAAGATTTTTTTCCCCATTCTGTGGGCTCCATTTTTACTCTTATGTAATCCTATGATGCACATAAGTTTCTAATTTTTAGAATGTGTAGTTTTCACAATGTTTCGTAGTCTGTGTGCGCCCAGGATTAGAGCCCTTAAATTTGTCCCTATTTTTTCATTAATGACCTTTAAAATTGTGGGATTCACATTTAGGTCTTTAATCCATGCTGAGTTGGTCTTTGTATGAGGTAAAGGGTTTATTTCAATCTTTTGTATATCGATTTCCAGTTGAAGAGACTATGTATTCCACACTCAATGTACCTTGGCCCTTTGTCCAAGATCAGTTGGCTGTATGTGAATGGGTTAGTTTCTGGATTCTCAATTCTGTTCCATTGATCTATGTATCTTTCATTGTACCAGTACCAGGCTATTTTGACCTCTATAGCCATATAGTAAATTTTGAAATCAGGAAGTGAGAGGTCACCAAGTTTGTTCTTCTTAAGTTGTTGTTAAATGCCACCGATTCTGACCCATAGCGACCCTGTACAGGGTTTCCAAGGAGTGACCCATGAGCTTGAACCACCAACTTTGTGATTCAAATGACTTTGCAGTCTGGTGCATTAACTCACAGCGCCATACCAGGATTCCTCTTCTTAAGTAGTGCTTTGCTTATCCTGGGCCTCTTTCCTTTCCATGTAAAGTTTGTAATTTTTTTTCCCATCTCTCTAAAGAAGGTTGTTGGTATCTGGATTGGGATTGCATTATATGTGTAGATTGCTCTGGGTAGTATTGACATTTTCACTATGTTAAGTCTTCCTATCCAGGAGCATGGTATATTCTTCCATTTTTGTAAATCTCTTTTGGTTTCTTGTAGTAGGTAGTGTTTTGTAGTTTTCTTTGTATGTTGTTGTTGTTAAGTGTTGTGGAGTCGGTTCCAATTTATAGTGACCCTACACAGGGTTTCCGAGACTGCAAATCTTTACGGGAGCAGAAAGCCTTGTCTTTCTCCCGTAGAATGGCTGGTAGTTTTCAACTGCTGACCTTGAGGTTAGCAGCCCAATTCATAACTTTGTTTCTCTGGTTATATTTATTCCTAAATATTTCATCTTTTGGGTGGCTCTCATAAATGGTATTTCTTTCCTAAATTCCTTTTCAGTGTTGTCATTATTAGTATAGAGGAATCCAACTGATTTTTATATGTTGATCTTATACCCTGCTCCTTTGCTGAAACTTCCAATGAATTCCAGTAGGTTTTTCCCTAAGTCTTTGGGATTTTCTATGCATAGGATCTTATCATCTGCAAATAGAGTTTGACTTTCTCTTTGCCAATTTAGATGCCTTTAACTTCCCTACCTTGCCTTATAGCTCTGGCTAAGACTTCCAAATCAATATTGAATAGGAGTGGTGATAATGGTATCCTTGTCTGGCACTTGTTCACAAGGGGAAGGCTTTTAGTTTCTCTTCATTAAGAGTGATGTTAGTTGTTGATTTTTTATATATGCTCTTAATTATGTTGAGGAATTTCCCTTCCATTCCTCCTTTATTAAGTGTTTTTAGTTAAGAATAGATATTGGATTTTGTCAAATGCCTTTTATGCATCAATTGATATGATCATGTGGTTTTTTTCCTTTTTCTTATTTATATGATAGATTACATTGATTGCTTTTCTGATGTTGAACTATCCTTGCATCCTTGGTATGAATCCCACTTGGTCATGATGTATTATTATTATTATTATTTTAATGCGTTGTTGAATTCTATTGGCTAGGAGTTTGTTGAGAATTTTTGCATCTATGTTCATGAGGGATATTGGTCTATAATTTTCCTTTTTAGTGTTGTCCTTCCCTGGTTTTGGTATGAGGGTAATGCTTGCTTCATAGAATGTATTAGGGAGTTTTCCAACCTCTTCTATATTCTGGAATAATTTGAGTAGAATTGGTGACAGCTCTTCCCTGAATGTTTGGTAAACCTCACCTGTGAAGCCATCTGGACCTGGACTTTTTTTGGTTGGGAGTTTTTTGATGACCTGGTAAATTTCTGCCTCTGTTATGGGTCTGTTCAGGGTTTCTACTCCACTCTGTGTACGTTTAGGTAGGTTGTGCTTTTCTGAAAATGTATCCATGTCCTCTAGGTGTTCAAATTTATTGGAGTACAACTCTTCATAATACTCTGTAATTATTCTTTTTATTTCTATTGGTTCTGTTGTGATGTCACCCATGTGACTTCTTATGCATGTTATTTGTGTCTTCTCCCTTTTTTCTTTTGTTAGGTCTGCCAATGGTTTGTCAATTTTATTAATTCTTCCAAAGAACCAGCTTCTTGTCCTGTTGATTCATTCTATTGTTTTGCTGTTTTCTATCTCATTTATTTCCGCTGTAATCTATATTATTTCTTTTCTTCTTCGGTTGACTGTATTTATTTTGCTGGTCTGTTTCTAGTTGTTGGAGATATTGTGTTAATGTGTTGATTTTGGTTCTTTCTTCTTTTTGGATGTGTGCATTATGGTGTAACTCAGGATTAATTTTTTGCCTGTTTCATTTTTTAGTCTGTCTCTCACACTCCAGAACCCCTGCTCTGGCCTTTTTCCTAGTGATAAACAGTTCAGGGCTAGCTGTGGCCATTTTGTGCTGTCATTTGGTTTTAAGAAACCTGTCCCTTTAAATTTTGAGGAGATCTGTGTGCAAGTGTAGTAGAACCTTCTGGGGTTGGGGGTGGAGGTGTCCACTTGCTCAGGCTCCATCTAGTCAATGGAGGTGCTCAGATAGCAAGAGGCCAATGAACAGATAAGAAAGAATGTCCATACCTTATCTACAAGGTTCCATCAGGCATCAATCCATGGCTACCCTGATGCTTCCCCCGCTTGGTCTTGCCCAAGATAATTATGGAATCCTAGGTACCAAGTAGGATAGAATGAGCACTAATGACCTTTTGCTTTCTTTCTGTATGATGTTCTTGATGTCATCCTACAACTCTTCTTGTCTTCGGTAGTTAGCATCTAATACATCAAATCTGTTCTTGAGATGATTTCTAAATTCATGTGGGATATGTTCAAAGCCATATTTTGGCTCTTGTGAACTTGTTTTAATTTTCTTCAGCTTCAGCCTGACTTTACATATAAGCAATTGATGGTCTGTTCCACAGTCTGCCCTTACCAGGATTTTGGCTGATGACATGAAGCTTTTCCATTGTCTCTTCCCACAATTTGATTTCTGTGTATTCCATCTGGTGAGATTCATGTGTATAATCCACTTTTATGTTGTTTCAAAAAGGTATTTGCAATGAAGAAGTCATTGGTGTTGCAAAATACTATCATGAGATCTCCAGCATCGTCTTTATCAAGGCAATTTTTCCAACAATTGATCCTTCCTTTTCATTTCCAACCATTGTATTCCAATCAGCAGTGATTATCTATATATCTTGATTGCATGTTTGATTAATTTCAGACTGAAGAAATTGGTAGAATTCTTCAATTTCATCATTACTGTCTTAATTGGTTGGTGTGTAAATGTGAATGATAGTGGTAGTAGCTGGTCGTCCTTGTGGGTGTATGGATGTTGACTTATCACAGACAGCACTATACTTTCAGATAGATGTTGAAATGTCCTTTTTGATGATGGATATGACACCATTCCTCTTCAGTGTGGCATTCCCATCATAATAATCCATTTGCTTTTCAGATTCAAAATGGCCAACACCAGTCCATTTCAGCTCACTAATGCCTACGATGGAAGTCCTAGTGTGGTGCTGTAGCATAAGCACTTGACTGCAGTGTTGATTTGAACTCAAACTCCCTAGTTGTTCCTTGGAAATCCTCTACAGGGTCACTCTGAGTCAGAAGTGACTGGACAGCACATAGCAACAACAGTGTCTAGGATATCAGTCTTTATGCTTCCATTTCATTTTTTATTTCATTTTGTCTTTTGGTCATTAGTATCTAATGCAACAAATCTATTCTTGAGATGATCTCTAAATTTGGGTGTATACATTCAAGGTCATATGTTGGTTCTTGTGGACTTGTATTAATTTCATCAGCTTCAGCCTGAATTTGCCTATGAACAATTGATGGCCTATTCCACAGTCTGCCCCTGGCCTTGTTTTGGCTGATGATATGGATATTTTCCATCACCACTTTCCACAGATGTAGTCAATTTGATACTTATCTGTTCACATTTATGAGCATATTTGTCTCTCATGTTGTTTAAAAAAGATAGTTGCAATGAAAAAGTCATTGATCTTGCAATATTCTATCATATGATCTCTGTCATCATATCTATCATCAAGGTGATATTTTCAACTATTGATCTTTTTTCTTTGTTTTCAACCTTTATATTCTAATCACCAGCAATTATCAATGGTTGTACCCTGGTGATATTAAAAATATTGATGGTATATATCTTCCAGCATCACAGCAACATGCAAATATCACAGTATGAGGAAGAATTTGCTGTAATGATATTAGGTAGCCCACAGGATTTATAGGGACCCTGGTGTGGTGCTATAGGATAGTCACTAGATTGATAACCACAAGGTTGAAGTTTCAAACCCCCAGCTACTCCTCAGAAACTTTATAATGTGTCTATGAGTTGGAACCATTTTGATAACGCACAACTACAACAATTACAGGACCTGCAGTTTGTTGTTACTGTTGATAGGTGCAGTCAAGTCTGTTCTGACTCATAGCAACTATATGCACAACAGAACAAAACATGACACTGTTCTGCACCATCTCAGAATTGTTGTTATGCTTGAGCCCATTGTTGCTGCCACTATGCCAATCAGTCTCCTTGGGGGTCTTCCTCTTTTTTTGCTGACCTTCCACTTTATCAAGCATGATATAATTCTCCAGGGCCTGGTACCTTCTTATAATATGAGAGATGAAGTCTTGTCATGCTAGCTTCTAAGGAGCATTCTGGTTGTACTTCATCCAACACAGATTTGCTTATTCTTCTGGAAGCCCATGGGACTTTCAGTATTCTTCTCCAACACCATAACTCAAATGAATCAGTTCTTCTACTGTCTTCCTTATTCATTGCCCAACTTCTGCATGCATATGAAGCTATTGAAAATGCCATAGCTTGGGTCAGATGTACTTTAATCTTCAAAGCCACATCTTGGCTTTTTTATACTTTAGTTAGATCATTTGCAGCAGATTTTCCCAGTGCACTGTGTCCTTTGGTTTTCTGACTGTTGCTTCCATGGGTGTTCACCATGAATCCAAGTAAAATGAAATCTTTCGCAACTTCCATCTTTTCTCCAAAGATGAAGACTAGAAGCCCTTAATGATAAAGATAAAAGATTACAGCCTTCAGTGTGGGTTACACCTCTACGTAAAGAAAACAAAAATCCTCACAACAGGACCATAAAGTAACATCAAGATAAATAGAGAAAATATAATTTATGATCATTATCTTTATTAATTTTCTCTCCTATGATACTCAGGGAAGAAGTTCAAAGTGCATTGAAAGAATTGGCAAAGAACAAGTCACCAGGAATTGATGGAATAAAAATTGAAATCTTTCAAGAAAGTGAGGCAGCACAAGAGTCACTCACTCATCTCTGCCAAGAAATTTGGAAGACAACTATCTATCTGGCCGACTGATTGGAAGAGATCCATATTTGTG
>NW_006408591.1:2320395-2338552 GCF_000296735.1 Chrysochloris asiatica
AAAGAACCAATAGATCTGTTTTAGAAGAAGTGCAGCCAGAGTGCTCCTTGGAGGCCAAGATGGCTAGGCTTCGTCTCTCGTACTTTGGACACATTGTCTGGAGAGAACAGTCGCTAGAGAAGGATGTCATGTTGGGTAAGGTGGAGAGTCAAAGAAAAAGAGGAAGACCCCCAACGAGATGGGTCAGCCAGGTGGCATCATTGATTGTGTCAAGTGTGGCAGCAGTGCTGAGGTTGGCCCAGGATCGGGCATTGTTCCGTTCTGCTGTGCATGGGGTCGCTATGAGTCAGTTCTGACTCGATGGCACCTGACAACAACAACAATTTATTTGATTAATTCAGGAACTACAGCTTTTTTAAAGTGCTATAGAGAAGTTTTGTCTTTTTCTATTCTGAAATGGAAGTATTTATCCAGCAGTTAGTGCACCGGAAATAAGAAAATATAATTCTGGTATGTGAAGATATGAGAGGGGTTCTCACTCTCCTTTAGCATGTGACTTTGCGGATGTTGTCTAGGCTATGTCTCTTCCAGGCTCCCTGGAAACAGTGGAAAGCACATCTCCAGAAGCAGATTCTTTAAGAAAGTCAAATATTGACACAAGTCCAGCAACCCCTAAAGTGGGATGAACATCAAACCCAGGATGGTGATGAAATACAGCACAATCTTTCTATTAACTTACAAGAACATGGTTTTTAGTAAGAAACTGAAAAGGTAGAAAGTCCAAGTATTGTCTAGGTAAGACCACTGGATGAGGAATCACGTCCAGGGAACTTTTAAGGTGTGAGACTCTTCTAAACGATGCTGTATGGGAGGATTCATGGCACTATGCTTTTGTCAAAACCCTAACACAAAACTGTACAACTTAAACTATGGACTTTACTTAACAATAATGCATTACGATTGGTGCATCAATTGTAACAAATGTACACATTAGTGCCAGTTGCTAATATATGATATGGCAGAATGCCCTGGATGGCACACATGGTTAACATGCTCAGATGTTAGCCAAGAGTTTGAAGATTTGAGTCTACCCTAAGGCCCCTCAGAAGAAACACTCTCTGATCTTTGTTGGAAAACTCAGCCATTGGAAACCCTATGGAATACAGTTCTATTCTGACACACATGAGGGTGAGAACTCCTCACATATCCTCACCTTCCAGAATTTTGTTTTCTTATGTTTGAGTACTTATTGCTTTGTCAATACTTCCTTTTCAGAACAGAAAAAGAAACAATATCGCTACAGCACATTGAAAGATGTAGTCCCTGAATTAATGATGACTCAGAATTGATTGGATGGCAACTGGTCTTTAATAGTATGTGAAACTGTGTGCAGAGGAGAGGGAGGTAGATGGAATAAAAACAAGTAATTTTTTCCCCTGGCCCTGGTATAAAAGATTTCTTTGAGCAAGACCTAGACAAGAGTCCAGACTAAGCAAGCTTAATTCTTTCCAAGAAAAGCACTAGTTCTCTATTAGTTAAGTTTGACTTAAATGTTCTGCCCTTATCAATTTCTCTTCTACTTGTAGACATTTATGTTATGGGTTATAACTGTATTATCTTCTTGTTGGTCATTAACTATGGGCAAGTCACCTTTTGAATGCATTTACGGAGCTTGTTAAGTATTCCATCCAGAGTTATGATCTGCATTTTAGATCACTGGTGTGAACAAATACCTATTGGTGGCTGTGCTTGGGTCATGACTGAGCTCTGATGACTTGAATGCTCTTGGAACCATGTGGCCTCAAGACCACTGATGGTGCATAGTCACAAAATATGAGGCAGTGGTCACCTTTTTGGTCCTCTGGTCCTGAAGTAATGCTGAACTCTTGAAAATTTTAAGTATAGTACCAAATGTTGTTGTTGTTATCCAATACACAACAGAACAAAACACTGCTGGATCGTGCACCATCCTCACAATTGCTGTTACATCTGAGCCCATTGCTGCTGCCACTGTGCCATTCCATCCCAATGGGGGTCTTCCTCTTTTGTGCTGACTGTCTACTTTAGCAAGCATGATGTCCTTTTCCAGGGACTGGTCCCTTTTGATAATATGTTATCCTTGCTTCTAAGGGGCATTCTGGCTATACTTCTTCCAACATTGATTTGTGTGTTTTTCTGGCAGTCTTTGGGATTTTCAGTATTCTCCTCCAATACTATAACTCAAATGCATTAAATTTTCTATAGTCTTCCTTGTTTATTGTCCTACTTTCACATGCGTATGAGGAAATGGAAAATACCATGGCTTGGATAAGGTGCAACTTAGTCTTCAAACTGACATCTTTGCTCTTTAACACTTTAAAGAGATCTTTTGCATCAGATTTGCCTAGTGCAATATGTCTTTTGATTTCTTCACTGCTGTTTCCATGAATGTTGATTGCAGATCCAAGCCAGATGATGTCTTTCACAATTTCAATTTTTTCTCAATTTATCATGATGTTATTAATTGTTCTAGTTGTGAGACTTTTTGTTTTCTTTACATTGAGATGCAATCGATACTGAAAGCTATGGCCTTTGATCTTCATTAGAAAGTACTTTAAGTCCTCTTCACTTTCACAAAGCAAATAATCTGCATATCACATGTTGTTAATGATTCTTCTTCCAATCCTGATGCCATGTTCTTCTTCATATAATCCAGCTTCTCAGATTATTTGCTCAGCATACAGATTGAATAAGTATAGTGAAAGAACACAACCATGGTGCATGTCCAAAGCACCAAATAGTTTTCCACTTCCCCTAAATAAATATCCTGCAAGGCTCAGAATTGAAATATGTCTAATTCTGCACATGAAACACCCCCAAATACATTTCACCCAAACAAAGACTGAAAATATATGCACATTCATATTTGTCTAATTAAAATTCTTACTAATGAGGATCAAAGACCACAGCCTTTGGTATGAGTTGAACCTGAACATAAAGAAAATAAAAAATCTTCACCACTGGACTAATACATAACATTAAGATAAATGGAGAAAAGATTGAAGTTCTCAAAGACATCTCTTTACTTGAATCCACCATCAACACTCATGGAAGCAGCAATCAATAAATCAAATGATATATTGCATTAGGCACATTTGATGCACAAGACTTCTTTAAAATTTTGAAGAGAAAAGATGTCAGTTTGAAGAATAAGGTGTGCCTGACCCAAGCCATGGTATTATCAGTAACCTCATATATCTGTGAAAGTTGGACAGTGAATAAGGAAATTGTTGTTGTTGTTAAGTACTGCGGAGTTGGTTCCAACTCATAGTGACTCTGCACAGGGTTTCTGAGGCTGTAAATCTTTACAGGAGCAGAATGCTTTCATCTTTCTCCCACAGAACGGCTGCTAGTTTCAAACTGCTGACCTTGCAGTTTGCAGCCCTACTCGAGGAAGACCATAGAAGAATTAATGCATTTGAGATATGGTGTTGGAGAAGAATATTAAAAGAACCACAAATTGTCAAAAAAGAACAAACCAATCTGTGTTGGAAGAAGTACAGCCAGAATACTCCTTGGAAGCCAGAATGGCCAGACTTCGTGTCTCATACTTTGGACATATTATCAGAAGGGATGAGTCCCTGGAAAAGGATGTCGTGTTTGGTAAGAGGGAGTGTAAAAGAAAAAGAGGAAGACCCCAACAAGATGGATTGGCATGGTAACAGCAGCAATGGTCTCAAGTGTAGCAATGATTGTGAGGTTGGCATAGGGCTGGGCAGTGTTTTGTTCTATTGTATATTGGGTGGCTTTGAGTTGGTACTGGCTTGATGCCACCTAACAACAAAACCAGCAAATCCTGGTGAGGCACTGTGGGTTAGTGGACTGCAAGTTCACTTTGAACTGCAAGGTGGGCAATTTAAGCTCACCAACCATTCCTCGGAAATCCTATTTAGGGTCTCTATGGGTTGGAACTGACTTGATGGCACTTAACAACAACAACAACTAATGTGAATGGGATGCCTGGTGTGGTGCTGTAGGATCAACAGTGGACTGGGAACAACAAGGTTGACTGTTCAAACCCACCAGGTGCTCCTGAGAAACCTATATAGGATCTCTGAGTCAGAACCCACCAGACAACACTTAACAACAACAACAACAACAATTCCTGTAAATGGTGCAGAAAAATGTTCAGTGATGGAATGGTTCATAGTCCTGCAGGTTAGCATTTGTCAGCATTTGGTTCTTTCTTTATGAGGTCTTTACATATGTATAACCCTAGCCAAAGACAGTAGACATGCGGCATGTATACCTCAACTCACCCTTCCAAGCCCAGAGGACACATCACAAATGGATGATTATTTCTTTTCTGCTGAGTCCATCAGAGGAGACTTGTAAGAAAAACCTAATTAGTGTCCCTGCCCAAGGGAGTCACCAATTTGTCTTCATGAGAAGATGGAAAATGAAGGATATGACTGATGGAATAAAATCTAGTGCCTTTAAACTCATGAACTACTATACTGTTGTTGTTGTTGTCAGGTGCCATCGAGTCGGAACCGACTCATAGCGACCGCATACACAGTAGAATGAAACAATGTCCGATCGTGGGTCAACCTCACTACCGCTGACACACTTGACGCCATCAATGATGTCACCTGGCTGATCCATCTCGTTGGGGGTCTTCCTCTTTTTCTCTGACCCACCACCTTACCCAGCATGACATCCTTATCCAGTGACTGTCTCCAGACAATGTGTCCAAAGTAGGAGAGATGAAGCTTAGCCATCCTGGCCTCCAAGGAGCATTCTGGCTGCACTTCTTCCAAAACTCATCTATTGGTTCTTTTGGCAGTCCATGGCACTTTCAGTATTCTCCTCGAACACCACAACTCAAAGGCATCAATTCTTCTATGATCTTCCTTATTCACTGTCCAGCTTTCACATCCATATGAGGCTATTGAAAACACAATGGCCTGGGTCAGGTGCAAGCTGACATCTCTGTTCTTCAATACTTTAAAAAGTTCCTGTGCAGCAGATTTGTACTAGGATGTTAAATCAATGTTACTTTTATTATTGTAGGCTTTATTGACTCTCCAAAGCTGAGGACCAAAACCCAAATCAAACCTGTTGCTAGTGAATTAATTCAGACTCAGGGTGATCACATGCCACTATGTGATAGGGTGGAACTGAGCTCCATAGGGTGTTCTTGACAGAGCAGATTACCATTTGTGCCTTTCCCGTACATATCCACACTGCCATCCAATCCATTCTAATCAGAGTGAACCTATATAGGTTCAGAGACTATAAATCTTTATGGCAGCAGAAAACCTCGTCTCTCTCTCTCAGAGTGACTGATGAGTTTGAACCACCAAACTTGTGGTTTGCAGTTCAACACCCAACCAATAGAACCACCAGGGCTCCTTGGGTGATAAATGCCTCATGCTCTTAAAAAACAAAAACAAAGAGATTAGATAAATCTATGGGAAGTTACTGAGAGAGAATAGAAACGACCCTTCACATTTATCATTCATTCCCAGCCTGTATAAGAGGAAAAGTAGCAGAAAATTGATAAGATGGTATTAAATGAAGGGATTTTTAGAAGCAAAGAGAATTTTGGATTCCCTACCACCACCAGCACCACTATTTCCAGCCAAGTAAGATAGCACCAAGAACAAACATCTGTGTGTATTGGGAGTGGATCCCTTGCCTAGAAGACTCTGAAGGGTGGAGACCTGTGATGGTACAGTCAAGAAAAAGGGTAGTAATGGAAACAGTGGTACTTATATCTGATGGGATGAGTGTTTTTTTCACTTGGGCAGAATAGGCAGAGTGGAGGGTAGACAGGTTTGAACTACTCTGAAAAGATCCCATCCCAGAGGGCTGTTTGTCAGTTCCTCTTATCCAAGTTTCAATTCAAATGCTACATACTCAGAGATGCCTTCTCTGGTCAACCTCTGTATTAATATTTTATTATACCATAGTTTATTGATTTTTAAACCACATTTTAAAGAGCTTGGGTGTCATGAGAGGTTTGCAATTGCCTGCTAACCTATAAGTTGACAGCTTGAATTCACTCAATGGCACCATAGGACAGAAGTCCTAGTGATCTACTTCAGTAAAGATTATAGCCAAGAAAACCCCATAAAGTAGCTCTCCTCTGTAACCCACAGGGGTGCCATGATGTAGAACCAATTTGTCAACAGCTAATAAGAACATACCACTTATTATATGTACTTAATGTGCTTTATTCTTAGTTTATTTATTGTTTGGTACCTGTTCTAGTTTTGAAGGGAAGAGAAGCGTAGAGAGGTGAGGCTTTGAGAAAAGCATTCAGAAAGGTTACTACTCTGAAGAGTTGTTGCTAGTTGTCATTGAGATGGTTCTGATTCATAATGACCTTATCTCATATAACAGAACAAAACACTGTCCAGTCTTGTGCCAACTTCATACTCATTGTAATAAAAGAAGCTGTAATATATCAGATCCAAAAGCAAAGATCTTATTCATCTTATTCTCCACTGTATCCAGTGCTCAGAATTTAGCTAGGCACATAATAACTGTTCAACAAAAATATATTGAATAAGTAAATTCCTGCCAGTCAAAAGCCCCTAGAAAGAAGCTACATCTCAGTTGATTGTGAGAACAGTTATTGCTCCACTTTATGGTAAGCTTGTCAATGTCTGCAGTGAAATGATTAGTCTGCAGTAAAAGGATGAGAACTATAGGCTAAAATATCACTTTGTCTTTTGGGTGTTCTCTTATGCCTATCCCTCAGGAAGAATCATTTAAGGAAGTTGTTTCCTTCCATTCAGGGCTCTCCTTCTAATCTGCAAGCTCTGCTGTCCCCTTGAAACGTATTTGAGTATTTGATAGATTTAGATTGATTTCATTGGCAGTGAAGAACTCTCCCCAGCTTTGATTTGATTCCAGGTTTGAGTGAAAATTGAGCCCCTAACCAGTTGTTTGGAAATAATCTGGAAACATGAAAATATACAGAAGCTGGTATGACTGTGACTTTTTTGCACATTTTCCTGAGGGACATTAAATTAAACTATTTATCTGTCCGGGACCAGCCTCGACAAATTATTAGGAGGTTCTCGAAGGAGGATGTGGAGTTGGCAAAATTAATTATATGGAGTCAATGGGTCATTTTGAGTCTCAGGAAGATGAAGGTGATGATGACTCTCTCTTTGCTTCAAAATTGTTGCTTCTTAGATCCCATTTAGAATATACTATGATCTCACAATAGTCATGTACAAGCAGTTACAAATCAATCAAATATTATATTCTTACATCAAAGGTACAAGAGGAACACAAGGTCATCAAACATTCCTGTGTCTCTACACTCCCTAGCCACTCCGATAATGTCTGTCCTCTGTAAGCGACTCTGTTTCTCTCTAATCCTCCCTAAACTGTCTAGTTTGGCCTTGATTTGTTTTTCTCTAATCCTCTTTAAATGTCAGGTTAATTTTAAACAAAGTTCTACATCTTAACTTCTAACTTTACCAACATCTATTACTTTCTATAGATTCATTAATTACAACTCACAATCAAAAACATAATTTTACTATAACTGGTCATACATAAAATTGATTTAACAATAAAAACAAGAACATAAAAGTACCCTAAAGTTTCATAGTTAAGAACAAAGCAGTAATTCTCTTATACTAACAATTTCTCAAAACCTCTAATCAAATTTTTACTTCTGTTCCTAAGCTCCCACTGCTCTTGACTGTTTCTAAGCTGCATTCTAAAGGCCTTAATGTCCTTGACTGAAACTAAGTGGAATGTTGCTTGCAATCTTAAGCTTGAATTGCTAAAACTTTTGCTAGTGTGGTTATCTCTAATGTTAAAACTTATTGTTAATGTAAAGAACAATTTTTATAACGACATAAGATTGAATATGCTGTGAAAGTTAATGTTAATGTGAAAGGCAACTATTATAAAGTGAGGTTTGTTTAAAATATATTTTATATTTTGTTACTACTAAAAAGTATCTAATGATTATGCAAAATTTTCTAAAACTTCTTATAAGGAAATCAGAAATAAACTATTTTTCCAAGGAAAAGCTTGAAACCGCGGGCCCCTGCATGAAATACCCCTGTGGCTTTGCCAACCAAGGGGACATTCATTGTCGCTTTGCTAAACAATGAACTTTTCATGCATAGGCACTGTTACGTTCCCTGGCAGGATAGCGTCCGCCATTTATCTTAAGCAAAGTGTGGCAGAGACAATTAATTACTTGACTACTAGCTGGAAGGTTAGTGGTTCAGATTTACCCTCAGGAGACAGGCTTGAGAATTCGTGTCCCAAAGGTCACAACCTTGAAAGCCCAATGGAGCAGTCTATTCAGCACAAAGGGAACACCAAGAGTAGGATCACCTCTTGGCAAATAATAACAATAGACATAAGCAAGCATGTGATTTCAGTGATTGGGATTCCCAATGGACAAATTAATGGGAGAACATGGGTAAACCAGGGTATTTAAGAAGTCATTCATGTTTTATGTTCCTGATTAGAATCACAAGTGAAGTCTCCACAGCCCCAGTCATCCAGTGATGCTGGAAAGTCATGGCCCTTCCTCTTTGGAAGGTACAAATAAAATAAAATAAAATTCTTACACTTGATATTTTGCAATGCACAAGCACTTCTCCCTAGGTTATATCATTTGATTAAGGAAAGAATTAATCATCTGGAAAACTTCCTCATAAGGCTGAAGAATCTTCTGGAAGTTCAGTAAATATACAAATGTTGCTTGCATGCAATGCAGAGAGAGTCATAAATGCATGCTTCTTTTTTAGTTAGGATTAGACGTCACATTTACCTTGAATGGTGGATCACATAAAAACAAACAAACAAACAAAAAAACAGTTAAATCTCTTTTTAGAATTAATGGCTCTTAACATGAAAAGTTCCAATCAAATCTACACCTCACATATATGGGGGAGGGGGCACAGAGTGGGGCTCTCTACAGAGTCCATTACATATGTATACATATTTAAAATGTATAAATCAAGTCAGCCACTGTTAAATAAAACATATTCCATCCTCTTACTTTGATAAGTAAACCTTCATAATACCCTGGAACACCAGTTTTGAATTGAGACTTCTTGAATGTCTTAGAGTTCCTTGCTAGACCATGGTAAAGGGAGCATGACCTGGGTGTCTCCCTTTATCTTTCCACTCCCAGCTCAATTCCTCACCACAGGGAGCCTGAGTGTGGCATGTGGACATCCCAGCCCCACATCCAATCTTTGTCCATAATTTCTCTGAAGGGTGGATACTGCACAGTATCCAGAAGGAATCTTGGGGCCATTTAGACAGGAAATTCTGACAATGGAGGCTTTGGTGGACATGTTTCCTTGGGCCCTCAGACTCCTCATTCCATTCACAGTGGGGAGTAAGCAGACCTCTCTAAAGTATGGGGACTGTGCAAGACCTATCTTGACTGGGTTCAAGGTGGGTACTAAATCCAGTGATAGTTGAAATTAGGCTGAAAGTTGTCTGCTCCTCAACTTGTGTCTTAACTTAACTGTTTTTTCCTCTAAGTAAGCAGAGCATCAATATTATGTAGTGAAACTTGTGAGTTCTGGGACTTGATAGAACTGCCTTGTTTTTCCAGGTCTCACAAACTTCCACCTTTGACAGGGCTCAGTCTTACCACTTTTCTATCATTTGTTTTAATGGAGAATATTTGACTTTTCCTTCTTTGATAGGCTTTTGTCCTATATAGGTTCTGGCTTTCACAGGTTTTACTTGACGTCTAAGGCTGCACTATGGTTAAACCCTTAGATGTTAAGCAAAAGGTTGGGGGTTTGAACCCTCTCAGCAATTCTGTATAAGAAAGACCTGTAGATTCCCATAAGTGTTATGGTCAGGAAAACCCAGTGGGATATTTCTACTCATGGGGTTGTTATGAGTTAGAATCAACTCCATGGCACCCAACAACAAAGTTGCTCTAATTAATGATTTGCTGTTGTTGTTGTTGTTGTTGTTGTTATGTGCCGTGGAGTTGGTTCTGACTCATAGCGATCCTACACAGGGTTTCCAAGGCTGTAAATCTTTACGGGAGCAGACTGCCTCATCTTTCTCCCACGGAACCGCTGGTAGTTTCAAACTATTGACCTTGTGGCTCGCAGCCCAATTTGTAACCACTACACTACCAAAGCTCCTTCAGTTCTGAATCATTTGTTGTTGTTGTTAAGTGCCATCCTGTATAGGATTTCTAAGGAGCTGCTGGTGAGCTTAAACCACTAATCTTTTGGTTTAAACTGACCTTGTAGTCCAGCACATTAACCCAGAGCATCATTGTGGCTCTATAACGGGTTTCCAAGGAGTGGCTGATGAGTGAACTGCTGACCTTGTGGTTAGTAGTCCAGTGTATATCCTATAGTGAAGGTCTCTTAAAATGAAACCTTATTTATTTAAAAAGAATAAATATATATATTTGGAAGCACTTGGGATGAAACATTCAATTATTAAAACAAATAACAAATGGACTAAAATTAGAAGTCCATTTGTTTTAATGGAAGTAGAAAGATAAAAACATACCAGCTTTAGTCTAGACAAGGAGCCCTGGTGGCACTGTGGGGTAAGAATTGGACTGCTTACCTCAAGGTCAGTGGTTTGAACCCACCAGTTTTGAAAGAAAGATGAAACTGTCTGCTCCCATAAGGATTTATATTCTCAGAAATCCTATATAGGGTTGCTATGAGCTGGTATCAACTCAATGACAATAGTTTGCTTTAGTCTAGACATATGGATACTAAAAGAGCAATCATCATAATAATTGTTAAAGCACAACTCATTATTATTTCCAAAGCTTTTTCACTCTTGTATGTATCATAGAATTTTTATGAAAATAAACATTCATTCTTTGAAGTTTGAAAGATGCAAAAAAAAAAAAAAAGAGTAAATGTAAAGCCTCCATTAATGTGAGGAGCGGTAGAGACTAGAGGTGAAATGTAAAAGAAGAAGAGTTAAATGAAAGACAATAAACAGTGTTCAACGTTGGGTCAGTTTGGATCTGTCTATAGTGGCTACCCGAAATACTTGATAGAGAAGTCCTCAGTCCAGGCTCACTGAAAGATAATGAATTAATCAATTCTGTCATGGTCAAGTAAAGGATGTGTTGGTCTGGGTACCCATGAATGTGATGTTGCTGGGCTGGAAGAATATATGTGGGCTTCAAAGCAAGATGGTGAAGTAGGCAGACAGACTGAGCAGACCCTCTGCAACAAAGATGAGGCAGAACAAGTGAACAGATACAGATGGTGATTCTGGAACCCTGAACTTCAGAGGATAGGGCAGAGAGGTGGACCGAGTGCTGACTAGAAGAGGAAACTGAGGAGGAACAGCAAGAAAGAAGAAAAACAGTCAGCCAGGATGTCAGCTGGTATGGAGTGGTGGGGCCGTCTTGAGCTTTTGCCAGCAGTTGCTAATACATTGACCTGTAGGCATAGGATGTGACTAGAAGCTGGAGGCAGAAGGGATGCAGTTCTCCTTTGTTCCCTTGTTCTCCTGATAGCCAGTCATTCCATCTCTAACCACTGGGTGGCCAGTAGCACACCCTCAGCCCAGATTTGACTCTGCCTGGGGTTTGGCATCTGGCATAGAGCCAGTACTTCTGGAGTTTAATGAGCCTACCCTGAACTATAAGGAGCTCTGGTAGCATAGTGGTTATGAATCGGGCTGCGAACCTTAAGGTCAGCGGTTCGAAACTACCAGCCGCTCCGCGGGAGAAAGATGAGGCTTTCTACTCCCGTAAAGATTTACACCCTCGGAAACCCTGTACAGGGTCGCTATGGGTCGGACCCGACTCGATGGCACTTAACAACAACAACAACCCTGAACTATGGTAGCTCTAGCAGCGTAGTGGTTACGAATCGGGCTGCGAACCTTAAGGCCAGCTGTTTAAAACTACCAGCCACTCTGCAGGAGAAAGATGAGGCGTTCTGCTCCTATAAAGATTTACAGCCTCCGAAATCCTGTACAGGGTCACTATGGGTCGGAAACCACTCGATGGCACTTAACAACAACCCTGAACTATACTATACAAACGGTAAACAGAGAACTGTTTTCACTCATACATCTGTCGCTATCATATCCACCAGGAGACAGGTGGTGAGTGGCTGAAAACACACCAATATACAATTATTGTTGTTGTTAAGTGCCATTGAGTTGGTTCCAACTTATAGAGACCCTGTATATGGTTTCCAAGGAGCAACCAATGTAAGCCACTAAAGAAGTTGTATGAACTCCAAATAGGATAGAACCCAAGAGAAAATCACCAGGACATATAATCAAACTTTTCAAAACCAAAGATAAGGAAAGAATCCTGAGAATAGCTCTGGAAAAGCAAAAGTTTAGCTACAAAACAAAACTAATAAGACTAAATTCTGATTTCTTAGCAGAAACCATCCAGGCAAAAAGACAACAGAATGACATATATAAAACTCTGAAAGAAAAAAATTGCCATTCAAGCATCGTATACCCAGCAAAATTGTCCACCAAATATGATGTCAGAATTAGGACATTTCCAGATAGAGATTAAAAGAATTTGCATAAACCAAACCAACCTTAAAAAAAACCTTTAAAGGTAGTTAGTTCTTAGGACAGAGAACCAACAATAGCAGACAACAATCTGAGACCAATATATGTGGTAATATCACCCAGAACTCAATCCAGATATGTTATTTTTGTTGGGTGCTGTCTAATCGGGTTCAACTCATGGTGACTGTACAGGGTTTCTGAGGAGTGACTGGTAGGTTTGAACTTCTGACCTTGTGGTTGGAGGTCCAATGCTTACCCTATGGCACCACACCAGGACTCAACCCAGATGTAGAAGTATTCAAAGTAAAACAAACCCACAAGACTGAAAATAGGGGACCCAGAGATACCATTTTGCAACTACAACAAAAGAAACAATAAAGTAAAAAGAGGGATTAATAAAGTTACAGGACTTCCAAATGAAATGGGAATCAAGTAGATTCAAAGAAAAAACAAACAAACACCAAAAACAAAGCTAAACCTAACTGTAGCCCTAAAACTAGATCCAGCCTTTTTCCTAGCTCTAGTTCAATCCCTATCCCTAACACTCACCCAATCCTAACCATGACCCTAACACTAAATGAACCATAACCCTAGACCAAGCCATTGTTCTAACCCTAACTCCTTACTTCTACCCAGCCCCATTTCACCCCCCCCCAACAAATAAACAAACAAACAAAAAAACATGAAAGAATGTACATGGCAGGCATTAATGCCAAGAGAGTACTTGGGGTCATCTTTCATCTTCTGAAGTTGTTAGCAAAGAGGACAAACAGAGAAGCTCTTAACAACAATGCTTATGGTTTTTAATTCCTGTGCTCCTTTAGTAAAAATGAGTTGAAGTCTTCAGGGAAAAATGCTGTTTTTGACTCACTTCCTTTTTTGCCAGTGTGGGAGAAGATGGATAGATGCTTTCTAAGGTGTTAATTGGTGATAACTAGATTAATATGAGATTGGAATTCTCTTCTTCCCTCTGTCACTAACTCATGTGACCTTGGGAAAATCCCTTAACATTTCTGGACCTCCATTTCCTTATCTCTAAATAGGGACACTATCTGAATGATCTCTCAGAGGTTTATGAGGCTTAAAGGAGACAGTAGCAAAGTAAGCATTTGAAGTATAAAGCACTTGTTGTTAAGTACCGTGGCTTTAGTTCTGACTCATAGTGACCCTGCACAGGGTTTCCAAGGCTGTAAATCTTTACGGGAGCAGAACACCTCATCTTTCTCCCGCAGAACCGCTGGTAGTTCTGAACTGCTGACCTTGAGGTTGGCAGCCTGACTCATAATCACTACACTACCAGAGCTCCTTAGATGCAAATCACTGAAATATGAGCAAATTGGTGTAGGGTAGTATTTCTCAAAGTGAAATTGGTGGAATTTTGGTTCCATGAGATACTAATTGGTATCACACTAAAATGATCAAACAAGCAAACAAAACCAGTCTCTGTTCAAATACATTTAGAAAATGGTGGGTTAAGCAAACATAAATAAGATATATTTACTGAAGGAATTATTAGAGTTTTTAATTTTTAAATATGTATTTAAATTCTTTAAATTTTGAAATAATATGTAGTGCTTCACATAATTAAGTGAACACAGAACTCATTTTTCCTCAGGATATTGACTTATTTGCTGCTGTGGTGTGGGAGAATATTGGACAGATGATTACTAACAACACAGTCCTTTGGAAATCATCGAATAGTCTGCTCTCTAAGGTCTTATCAACTCAAATGCTCATTGATTCATTAATTTATTCAACATATATTAATGTTGTTGTTAAGTGCTATTGACTTGGTTCTGACTCATAGAGACCCTGCACAGGATTTCTTAGGAGCAGCTTATGGGTTTGAATCTCTACCCTCGTGGTTCACAGTCCAGTGCTGATCCTATAGCCAGGACACAACATATACTTATAGAACCCGAGCACTGGTAGCATAGTGGTTACAAGTTGGGCTGCTAACCTCAGGGTCAGCAGTTTGAAACTACCAGCTGTTCTGCAGGAGAAAGATGAGACTTTCTGCGTCTGTAAAGATTTACAGTCTCGGAAACCCTGTACACGGTCGGTATGAGTCGGAACTGACTCCATGGCACATAACAACAACATTTATGTGCTGGGTGTAATTCAAAAGACACACACATACAGTAAAAAAAAAAAAAAAAAATTTAAATTAAAGCCCTGCCTTCATAGAGTTTATTTCTGACAGGGTTTGATGTAGTTCATCAGAACAATGCTTGTATTAAGAAAAGTCATTGCTATTTCTTACTCAAAGATATAAAATTCTGTTGTTAAGTGCTGTCTAGTCAATCCTGACTCTGAACAATCCTGTATTGGGTTTGCTCCAACAATGCTACACCAGGAATCTAGAGTAGAATTATTAAGAGAAAGAGACAAGCAGGGAATGATTGCTTGAGAGTAAGTAGGGAAAACTACTCTTAATTCTGTCTTTCTATCACTCAGCCTCTGAATTGAGGTTAAATTCAGATGTGAAGAATCATCAATAAGGCACTGGGATGAGCTCATTCATTTATTCAGTGATACATTCATTCAGTCATTCATTCAACAAATGCTTATGGACACTGATATGTGTTATATTCGACTGAGCATAAGACAAAATATATATCCCAAGAGTTCACTTTCAGGTAGCCAGACAGATAAGGACATACTTGCAACTCAGAGTATTATATGTGCTATGATCAGGGAGAACAGAGGGCTGTGAGGGTATATAGCAGGGGCACCCAAGGCCAGACAGTAGAGAAGTTATTACAACAAAACTTTAGACTGAATTATCCAGTGGAATTTGTTTAGCAAGCTGGCTAGTTGTAAGTGGGGAAAAATGGTGAGTGGGAAAAGTGTTCTCGTGGAAACAGCATGTACATACCCATTATACTGATGTAGCTGAGATACTTACACCACTGGAGTTTGCCAGGAAAAGATATACATTTGGTTTCTGTCTATGATTTTCTTTGAAAAAAGGTTTTAGTGCTGAAACAAAACTTGAAAACTATTGGTGAGTTCCCTGAACTCAAACCAAATCCTTGCCATCGAGTTGAATCTGACTCATAAAGAAAGACACTGAAGGACAGAAAACAACTGCCTATAAGTTTTCCAAGCCTCTAAACCTTTATGAAGACAAACTGCCACATTTTTTTTTCCTATGGAGCAGAGTAACTAGTGAGTTGAAAACACCATTCTTTGGTGATCAGTCAAATGCTTTAACCAACGCACAACCAGAACTCTTTGGTGAATTTCCAAAGGAAATTTATAAGAAAATTGCCATCTCTATAATTCTTACATTCTTCCCTTTATATCAGACTTCCTCTCTCAAGTATTTGCATTTTCATGAGGTAATTTTGGCATATTGAAAATTCTTTCAAACTCAAAAGAACACATTGCCACTGGCAGTTGTATTTGTTAGAACTATTTTGGTGATAAATGACAGAAAATCCAACTCAAGATGTCCTTAGCACAAGGGACAACTAATTACCTTACATAACAGAAAAGTCCAGAGAAAGTTTGATCAAGCAGTTGCAGGCCCAGTCTCTTTCCCTCTCTTCGTTTTTCTCGTCTTCAGTTTTAGGCTCAACATGCTGAAGGACTGTTAGCAGAAGAATGAGAAAAGATACTCAAAGACACTCACTGCGATAGGTTTTCAGATTTGGAGATGGATGATAGGGGAGGATATTTGTAGTTAAGGCTGGCCTTTTTTGTCACTCACATCATGACATGTAGGAAATAATCCACTTGTATATCCTGCCTTTTAACTATCCCCAGTAGCATCAGTCACATTCTTTGTATGTAGGGTCACAGATGGTCATTCAAGTGTGTGATTGGCTAGTTGATTATAAACACTCAGCAGCTCAATGTAGTTGCCCAACTGTGGGATTAACTCTCCTTGTAATATTATTAAGTGCCCTTGAAGGGTAGGTTCTGACTCCTTCTTGTTAGTGTTAGGTGCCATCAGGTTCTTATCGATTCACAGCGACCCTATGCACAACAGAATGAAACACTGTCAAATCCTAGGCCGACCTCACAATTGTTGCCATGCTCAAGACCACTGATGCTGCCACTTTGCCAATGCATTTTGCTGGGGATCTTCCTCTTTTTCTATTACCTTCCACCTTGTTGTTGTTGTTGTTAAGTACCATTGAGTTGGTTCAGACCCATAGTGACCTTGTATAGGATTTCCGAGGAGCAGCTGGTAAGCTTGAACCACTGACCTTGAAGTTTAAGTGGCTTTGCAGTCTGACGCATTAACCCCAGCACCACACCAGGACTCTGACCCTCCACCTTACCAAACATGATATCCTTCTCCAGCAACTGATCCCTCCTGATAATATGTCTGAAGTATGAGAGACAAAGTTTGGCCATGGTGGCCTTCAAGGAGCACTCTGGTTGCACTTCCTCCAACACAGATTTGTTTGTTCTTTTGGCAGCCCATGACACTTTCAATATTCTCATCCAACATCATAAATCAAATGCATCATTTATTCTATGGTCTTCCTTATTCACTGTTCAGCTTTCACATGCACATGAGGTTATTGAAAATATCATGACTTGGGTCAAGCACACCTTAGTCCTCAAGCTGACATCTTTGCTCTTCAAAACTTTAAAAAGGTCTTATGCAGCAGGTTTGCCTAATGCAATATGTCATTTGATTTCTTGACAGCTATTTCCATGAGTGTTGATAGTTGATCCAAGAAGAATGAAGTCCTTGACAACTTCAATCATTTCTCCATTGCTAAGAATATTGTTTATTGGTCCAGTGGTGACAATTTTTGCTTCTTTACATTGAGATGTAATCCATACTGAAGGCTGTGCACTTTGATATTCATCAGTAAGTATTTTGGGTCCTCTTCACTTTCAGTAATCAAGGATGTATCATCTGCATATCGCAGATAATAATGAGGCTTACACAAATAACCCAGCTTCTCAGATGATTTGCTCAGTATACAGGTTGAATAAGTATGGTGAAAGAATACAACCTTGTCCCACAACTTTCTTAATTTTAAACCATTCAGTGTTCCCATGTTCTCTTCGAACAACTGCCTCTTGGTCTATGTACAGGTTTCTCATGAGCACAATTAAGTGTTCCAGAATACTCATACTTGGCAATGTTGTCCATAGCTTGTCATGAGCCACACAATCAAAAGCCTTTATGTAGTCAATAAAGCACAGGTAAACACCTTTCTGGTATTCTCTGCTTTCAGCCAGGATCCATTGGACATCAGCAATGATATCCCTTGTTCCACGTCCTCTTCTGAATCTGGCTTGAACCTCTGGAAGGTCTCTCTCAATGTATGCTTGCAGCCATTTCTGTATTACCTTTAGTAAAACTTTACTTATATGGGACATCAAAGATATTGTCTAATGATTTCTGCATTCCATTGAGTCACCTCTTTTCGGAATGGTCACAAATACAGATCTCTTCCAATCAGTTGGCCAGCTAGTCATTTCCCCACGTTCTTGGCATACTTGAGTGAGTGCCTCCAGTACTGCCTCACTGTCTTGAAAGATTTCAATTTACATTCCATCAATTGCTGGAGGCTTTTTCTTTGTCAATGACTTCAGTAGTGCACTTTAGTACTTTTTGCTCTTGAACACATTATACTCCTTAAATGGTTGAACATTGACCATTTCCTTTTGGTACAGTGGCTCTGTGTATTCCTTCCATCTTCTTTTTTTTTTTTTTTTT
>NW_006408591.1:2339112-2360880 GCF_000296735.1 Chrysochloris asiatica
AATCCTTCAATAACAAAAGTCGAGGCTTGAATTTTTTCTTCAGTTCCCCCAGCTTGAGAAAGGCTGAACATGTTCTTCCTTTTTGGTTTTCTGATTCCAGATCTTTGCACATTTCTTTATAATAGTTGACTTTGTCTTCTTGAGCTGGCCTTTGAAATTTTCTGTTCAGTTCTTGTACCTCCTCATTTCTTCCATTTTCTTTAGTATCTCTATGCTGGAGAACAAGTTTCAGTGTTTCTTCTGACATCCATTTTGACCTTTTCCTTCTTTTTCGTCTTCTTAATGACTTTTTTTTAATTTCTTCCTGTATGATATCCTTGCTGTCATCCCAGAACTCTTATGGTCATCGGTCTTCAGTGTTTAATGTATCAAATCTGTTTTTCAGATGATCTCTAAATTCAGGACGGATATAGTCAGGGTCATATTTTGGCTCTCATGGACTTGTTTTCATTTTCTTCATCTTCAGTCTGAACTTGCAAGTGAGCAACTGATGGCCTATTCCACAATCTCCCCCTGTCCTTGTTTTGGCTGACAATATCGAGCTTTTCCACCATCTCTTTCCACAGATGTAGTCAATTTGATTTCTGTGTATCCTATCTGGTAAGGTCCATATGTATAACTGTCTCTTATGCTGTTTAAAGAAGGTATTTGAAATGAACAAATCATTGATGTTGCAGAATTCTATCATGGGATCACCAGCATCATTTCTATAACCAAGGCCATATTTTCCAACTACTGATCCTTCCTCTTTGTTTCCAACCTTTGCATTCCAATCACAAGTAATGAACAATACATCTTGATTGCATGTTTGATCAATTTTAGATTGAAGAAGTTGGTAGAATTCCTCTATTTCATCCTCACTGGCTTTAGTGGTTGGTGTGTAAATTTGAATAATAGTGGTATTAACTGGTTTTCCCTGTAGGTGCATGGATATTATCCTATCACACACAGTGTTGTACCTCATGACCGACTGATCTTGATATTTTCTGTTTGATGATAAATGCAACACCATTCCTCTTCAATTTGTCACTCCTGGCATAGTAAACCATGTGGTTTTCAGATTCAAAATGGCCAATACCAGTCCATTTCAGCTCACTAATGTATAAGATATTGATATTTATGTTTCTTTTCAATTTTGACAATTTCCAATTTTCCTAGATTCATACTTTGTACATTCCATGTTCTGATTATTAATGGATGTTTATAGCTGTTTCTCTTCATTTTGAGTTGTGCCCCATCAGTAAGTGAAGGTCTCAAGGGCTTTTCTCCCATAGGCTTTACTCCATTTGTGTCACCACCATCAAGTATACTTTGAGGAGGCAGCTCTTACTCAGTTGCATTTTGAGTGCCTTCCACCCTGCGAGGCTCATTTTCTGGCACTATATATGACAGTGTTTCTCTGCTATTGTTTTTGTTAGGTGCTGTCAAGTCAGTACCAACTCATAGAGACTCTTTGATCAACAGAACGAAAAACTGCTCAATCCTGCACCATCCTCACAGTTGTTGTAATGCTTGAACCCATTGCTGCTGTCACTACACCAATACATCTAATTGAGTGTCTTCCTCTTTTTCGCTGACCCTCCACTTTACCAAGCATGATACCCTTCTCCAGGGACTGGTCCCTTCTAATAATATGTCCAAAATATGATACAATATCTCATAATCCTGGTTTATAAGGAAAATACTAGTTGTATGTACTTCTTTCAGGACAGATTTGCTTGTTCTTCTGAAATTCCATGATACTTTTAATATTCTTCTCTAATACCATACCTCAAATGCATCAATTCTTCTATGGTCTTCCTTAATAATTGTCCAACTTTCACAAGCATATGAGGTAATTGAAAATATTGTAGCTTGGGTCAGGTGTACCGTAGTCACCAAAATGAGATCTTTGTTCATGAACACTTTAAAGAGGTCTTGTGCAGATTTTCCTACTGCAATATGTCATTTGATTTCTTGACTGAAGCTTCCATGAGTGTTAATCATGGATCCAAGCAAAGTGAAGTCTTTGACAATTTGAATCTTTACCTAATTTATCATGATCTTATTTATTGGACAGTGAATAAGGAAGACCGTAGAAAACTTGATGCTTTTGATTTATGATGTTGAAGGAGAATATTCAAAGTGCCATGGTTGCCAAAAGAACCAACAGATCTGTGTTGGAAGAAGTGCAGCCAGAGTACTCCTTGGAGGCCAGGATGGCCAGGCTTTGTCTTTAATATTTTGGACATACTTTCAGGCGGGACCAGTTCCTAGAGAAGGATATCCTGTTTGGTAGGGTGGCGGGTCAGAGAAAAAGAAGAAGACCCCCAACGAAGTGGATGCATCAGTGGCAGCATCAGTGGTCTCAAGTGTGGCAATAATGGTGAGGTTGGCCCAGGATTGGACAATGTTTCATTCTGTTGTGCACAGGGTCACTATGAGTCCGTACTGACTCGATGGCACCTAACAACAACAACAACAATTTATTGCTTCACTTTCTTTTTTTCAAGTTTTTAATATGAATTGAGTGATAGTTTACATCAGAGAACATCTGTTTTACACTCATCGTTTCATTGCAATGATTACAATCCCCTCTATGCATCATCATTTAACAATATTTACTTCTATTCCCCCTTTTTTTGGTGGGGTGGGGTGTGATGGCAGGATGCACACAAAAGTACTCAGGAATATATAATCATATAAACAATCAAAGGGCACATTCTGCAAGCCTGCCTCTTGGCCACCAGCACATAGCCTGTCTCTTTCCATGAGTCTAGATTCTTCAGCTGCTCTTTCTCTCTGTGTCCTCATCTCTACCTCCATTTCTGGTGTTGCTGCTTCTCTGGATAGGGTCCCACATTCCGCTCATGCACTTCTTCCTTGGGTCCTCACTTTCTGGACTGTAAGATGAACTACTCTCCCACTTTTGTTACAGAACTTCTACTTTTACATTTGTGATAGTACCAAGTAGTCATGATAACAATTATTCACTATTTAATCATAAGTGGGAATCTTATCCCCATCTCCTTTCACCAGAGCTTTTTAGACAAGATGAAAACTATTCAGTGGGGATTGTACGTTCCCCCATATACCCTGAAACTAAACTCCCCCTTGAAAACTTGTAAGCCAGTCACTTTGTGCTTTTATAACCCCCATCCCCTGTCCCATTTTAGGTAGCCAATGTCTAAGTTGCTCATTGCTACCAACCCTGTATACATAGGGAATAGGATTGATACTTGATGTGAAGACTCCTTTCCTCTAAGTTGGTATTTTGAGCTACTACATCCATAAGTGTAGATCAGGTCCATAAACTGTAGCCTATTGCTCCAGTTTTGAGGATTTTTGTTTTCTTTACACTGAGGTGCAAACCATAATAAAAGTTGTGGTCTTTGATCTTCATTAATAAGTATTTTAAATCCCATTTGCCTTCAGCAAAGGAGGTTGTATCATCTGCATATCGCAGGTTGTTAATGAGTCTTTTTCCAATCCTGATGCCAATTATTCTTTACATAATCCAGCTTTTTTGCATTATTTACTTAGCAAACAGATGGGATAAGTATGGTGTAAAAATGTGACCTTGGCACACACCTTTCCTGATTTTATTATTTTTTTTATTTATTCATTTTAAAGTTTTTATTGTGAACTATGTGATAGTTTACATGGGATAACATTAGCTTTACATTCATCCTATCATATATCGTTTCATTGCCATGGTTACAATCCCTTCCATGCATCATCAAACAACCCATAAGCCTGCCCCTTGGTCATCAGCACACAGCCCTTCTCCCTCTCTGGGTTAGAGTCCCCACCCGCTCCATCTCTTCATGTCATCGTCTCTGCCTACATCTCTGGCATCACTGTTTCTCTGGGTAGGGTCCCGCACTCCACTCTTCTCCCTTGATGGTCCCTGGGACCTCTGTTCCTGGACTGTAAAGTCAACTTCTCTCCTTGTTTTGCTACATAATGTCTACCTTTACATTTCCAACCCTCACAGTCAGTCCTGATAACAATTATTCACTATTGTAACAGAAAAGACCTATCCCCATCTCCTTTCATCAGCCTCACCCAGACAGATTGGATACTGCTTAGTGGAGATTCTACCTTGCTCAGCGCCCTCTGGATCTAGGCTCCCTCTTGAAAGCTTGTAAGCCAATCACTTCTTGCCTTTGTAGCCTGCCACTTTGTGTAGCCATTGTCCAAGTTTCCCATCCCTGTCTATTTTGCCTTTCCTGATTTTAACCCATTCTGTGTCCCCTTGTTCTGTTTGAACAACTTCCTCTAGGTCTATGTCCAGGCCTTCATGAATATAATTAAGTGTTCTAGAATATCCATTCTTTGCAATGCTGACCATAACTTGTCATGATCCACAGAATAAAAAGCCTTTGCATAGTCAATAAAACACAGGTAAACATCTTTATGATATTTTCTGCTTTCAGCCAAGATCCACCTGTTTTCAGCAATGATATCCATAGTTCCACATCCTCACCTGAATCCATCTTGAATCTCTTTCAGTTCTCTGTCTATATACTTTTGCAGCCATAAATTTTAATCATCTATAGCAAAGTTTTACTTTCATGTAATATTAATGATATCATCTGATGATTTCCACATTCTGTTTGGTCACTTTCTTTGGAATGGGCACATATGGATCTCTTCCAATCAGTTGGCCAGGTAGCTGTCTTCCAATTTTTTTGGCATTGATGAGTGAGTGCCTCCAGTGCTGCATCAGTCTGTTGAAATATTTCAATATGTATTCCATCAATTCTAAGAGCCTTGTTCTTTGCCAATGCCTTAGTGTACCTTGGACTTTCTCCTTCAGTACCATTGGCTCTTACTCATATGCTTCCTCTTGAAATGGTTGAACATCGACCATTTCTTTTTGGTACAGTGACTCTATGTATTCCTTCCATCTTCTTTTTATAATTTCTCCATCATTCAATATTGTGTCCTTATAATCCTTCATGATTTCAAGTAGAAACTTGAATTTTTTCTTCAGTTCTTTCTTCTTAAGAAATTCTGAGTGTTCTTCCCTTTTGATTTTCTAACTCCACGTCTTTGCACATTTCAGTATAATACTTGGCTTTGTTTTATCAAGCTACCCTGTGAAATTACCTTCTTATTTCTTCCATTTGCTTTAGCATCTCTATGCTGGAGAGCAAGTTTCAAAATTTCTTTTGACATCCATTTTGGTCTTTTCTTTTTTTCTTGTGTTCTTAATGACCTTTTGCTTTCTTCCTGTATGATGTTCTTGATGTCATTCCACAACTCTTCTTGTCTGTGGTCATTAGTGTTTAATTCATAAAATCTGTTCTTGAGGTATTCTCTAAATTCAGGTGGTATATGTTTAAGTTCATATTTTTATCTCTTAGGTTTGTTTTAATTTTCTTCAGCTTCACCCTGAACTTGCATATAAGCAATTGATGATCTGTTCCACAATTCTGGATAATATATTGATCTTTTATACACTGTCTTCCCAAAGATGTAGTCAATTTGATTTCTGTGTATTCCATCTGGTGAGGTTCAAGTGTATAGTCATCTTTTATGTTATTTAAAAATATATTTGCAGGATGTCGGGGCCACAGCCAAGCGGAGGCAGTGACCCAGCACTAGAAGTTGTGGCGCTGCGCATCTGGAGGGAGAGGTGTGACCAATTTTTCTTCTTTCACTTTTCATTTTTCAAGTATCTTTTCTCTTAACTCTGATCGCGCCATCACTGCCCAGCCCAGACCCCTTCAGTCAGGCAGGAGCACACCCCCAAAAGGGTCCAGCATTGCACCCACAATTTTCCAACGGCACAGAGAGGAAACCCGCAGGCTGCTTCTTATGACGTCTGACTCTGGGACCCAGCCCCAAAGTTGACCTGAGTGGGACAATTTATCTCTGCCTGCACAGAAAAGGCCAGAAGACAGTGTCAATCACAATTTTATTTTTGTTTTGGATTGGTGGTTTCTGTCTCTTCTTTTATATTATTTCTGTCTTTGGCCCTTTTGGCCTCATTCTTTTCTCACTCTTTTCTCTTCCTACCTTATCCAAGAAGAGACAGCAACTGTGCTCCTATAGCCAAGCTACAACCACACCCTGTAATACCCCACCATCTGGACAGGAGCCAAACCAGCTGCTAGGCATTACGCATGAAAAGGGAAGCCTATCTCTGGAACATGTCTACCAAGAGACACTCAGTAAGCTTAACAACAAAGCAACATACATCCATTTAAGCATTAAAACCCACATAACTGCTGAAAATGTCCAAGAAAACACAATTAAAGATCTCAACACATGTCCCAAAACAGAAAAAAGTAACTGAGACAAAAGAGCTGGAAGCAAACAAAAACTTTCCAGTAGAAGAACGGGCTCTGGATCTGCCTGAGAAGGAATTCAGAAGAATAATATGGAAACAAATTCAAATGCTCTGAAAAAGGGTGGAGTAAAATAAGGAAGAAGTCAGGAAAGTGCTACAGGAGCAATCAAACAAGATAGATACAGCATTGGCAACAACGCAAAACCTACAAAAAGAAGTCCAAATGATTAATAATAAAATATCAGAAATGGACAATACACTGAATGGGCAAAGGAGTAGAATGGAAGAGATGGAAGCCAGAACCAGAGATCTAGAAGACAAATCTCTCAATACTGCTAAGATAGAAGAGCTAGCAGAAAAAATGATTTATACATCTGAAGAGAGTCTAAGATTCATGCTGAATAACACGAAGAGGAATAATTTAAGAATTATTGAATTTCCAGAACAGGAAGAAACAGAAGAGATAGCTGAAGAGCTTCTGGAAGAAAATTTTCCTAACATCTTGAAGGATGAGAAGATAAACATTCAAGAATCTGAAACAACCCCAGGAAGGATAGATCCCAAAAGAAAATCACCGAGACATATCATAATCAAGCTCCCCAAAATCAAAGACAAGGAAGAATCCTAAAAGCAGCCAGGGAAAAGAGAAATGTTACCTACAAAGGCAAGCAAATCAAATTAAGCTCTGAATTCTCAGCAGAAACCATGCAGGCAAGAAGGCAATGTGGATATATATATAAAATCCTAAAAGAAAAAAACTGCCAACCAAGAATTGTCTATCCAGCAAAACTGTCAATCAAATATGATGGTGAAATGAAAACATTCCAGGATAAACAGAAGCTAAGAGATTCATTCAAAGTCAATCCAGTGCTTCAAAACATCCTAAAGGGAGTTATTTGGACTGAAAACTAATAAGAACAGACAACAGCCAGAGATTGACAGATGTGGCAAAACCACCTGGAACTCAGTTGAAAGATAGCAGAGTTCAGAACAGAACAAAATTACAGCAATGAATTCAGAGGACCTGTGAGGCCAAACAAAGATCAAAATATTAAAAATGTCAAAGAAGGGAAAAATATAGGAACAGAGATCCAGGTGGTGAGGAGGCTGAATAGATTTGCAGGATATAATAGACTGTCTTAAACACAGGGAAAAAATTAATAAACTATAGGGTAACTCTGATAGTGTAGTGGTTACAAATCAGGCTGTGAACCACAAGGTCAGCAGTTTGAAACTACCAGCTGTTCCGTGGGAGAAAGATGAGGCTTTCTGTTCCTGTAAAGATTTACAGCCTCAGAAACCCTGTACATTGTTGCTATGAGTTGGAACAAACTCCATGGCACATCACCATAACCACCACAATAGGGTAATGATACTTCACAACTTACCATGAAAATGAAGATTCAAGCAGAACAAGCACACATGAAAACTAAGAAGAAACTGATAGAAATAGCACAAAAAACATGAACTCCGCACAAGAAGGCTTGCAGAGCAAAGGAACAAACAGCACCACAAAATTTTAACATAATGACAACAGTTAATCCATACCTATCGACAATTACACTGAATGTCAATGGATTAAATGCACCAGTGAAGAGTCAGAGAGTGGCTGAATGGATAAGAAAACAGACCCTTCAATATGCTTCCTGCAAGACACACACCTTACACACAAAGACAAAGACAGACTAAAAGTTAATGGATGGAAAAAATATACCAAACTAACAGCAATAAAAAAACAAACAGGAGTGGCACTGCTAATCACTGATAAAATAAACCTTAAGGCAAAAACCAGCATAAGAGATAAAGAGGGACACTATCTCATGATTAAAGGGTCAATTGAGCAAGATGAAATAACTGTAATTAACATCTACACTCCAAATGAAAGAGCACCAAGATATATAAAGCAAATCCTACTAAAATTGAAGAAAGAAATAGATAAATCTACCACTATAATGGGAGATTTTAATATCACTTTCGAAAAGGGATAGAACAACCAGAAAGAAACTCGACAAAGTTACAGAGGAACTAAATGGCACAATCAACCAACTTGACCTCATAGACGTGTACAGAGCATTCAACCTAGCAACAGCACAATACACATTCTTTTCCAGCACACATGGAACATTTTCCAGATTTGACCATGTGTTAGGTCACAAAGCAAGTCTCCATAAATTTACAAACATCAAAATACTACAAAGCATCTTTCAGACAACAATGCCATAAAATTAGAAATAAACAATAAAAAAACCAAGGAAATAAAGTCAAATACATGGAAACTGAATAACACCATGCTGAAGAGTGACTGGATAATGGAAGAAATTAAACGTGAATTCAGAAAGTTCCTAAAAACAACGGAGAATGAAAACGCAACATACCAAAATCTTTGGGACACTGCAAAAGTGATGCTGTGAGGACAATTTATTGAGCTAAATGCACACATCCAAAAAGAAGAAAGAATAAAAATTAACACAGCATGTACAACAATTAGAAACAGACCAACAGAGGGACCCTACAGTCACCAATAGAAAAGAAATAATAAAGATCAGAGCAGAAATAAATGGGATCAAAAACAGAAAAACTAGAAAGAATCAACAGGACAAGAAGCTGGTTATTTGAAAGGATTAATAAAATTAATCCTGACCTTGTGGCAAACCTAAGAAAAGAAAAGAGGGAGAAGACACAAATAACATGCATTAGAAACCACATGGGTGATGTCACAATGGAACCAAACGAAATCAAAAGGATAATAACAGAATTCTATGAAGAGTTGTACTTGAACAAATTTGAAAACTTAGAAGAGATGGATATATTTTTAGAAAAACACAACCTACCTAAATTCACACAGAGTGAAGTAGAAGACTTGAATAGACCCATAACAATAGAAGAAATTGATCAGGTCATCAAAAAACTCCCAACCTAAAGAAGTCCAGGCCCAGATGGCTTCACTGGTGAGTTCTACCAAACATTCAGGGAAGAGTTGTCACCAATTCTACTCAAATTATTCCAGAATATAGAATAGAATGGATAACTTCCTAATACATTTTATGAAGCAAGCATAACTCTCATACCAAAACCAGGGAAAGACATCATTAAGAAAGAAAATTATAGACCAATATCTTTCATGAACATAGATGCAAAAATTCTCAACGAAGTCTTAGTCAACAGAAGCCAGCAGACCATCAAAAAAAAAAAATACACCATGACCAAGTGGGATCATATCACGAATGCAAGGATGGCTCAACATTAGAAAAACAATCAATATAAGTCACCATATAAACAAGAAAATAAAAACCACATGATCATATTGATTGATGCAGAAAAGGCATTTGACAAAATCCAACATCCATTCCTGATAAAAAAAACACTCAAGAAAGTAGGAATTGAAGGGAAATTCCTCAATATAATTACAAAACCAACAGCTTACATTACTCTCAATGGGGAGAAACTGAAAGCCTTTCCTTTGAGAATAGGAACCAGACAAGGATGCCCTTTGTCACCACTCCTATTCAATATTGTGCTCGTAGTCTTAGCCTGAGCTATACAGCAAGATAAGGAAATCAAGGACATCTGAATTGGCAAAGAGGAAGTAAAACTCTCTCTATTTGCAGATGATATGATCCTACACATAGAAAACCCCTAAGACTCAGTAAAAAAGCTACTTGAAGACCTCATTGGAGGACTCAGCAAAGTGACAGGGTATAAGATCAACATCCCCAAAGCAGTTGGATTCCTTTATACCAATAACGACAGTGCTGAAAAGGACAGTAGGAAAACAATACCATTTACAATAGCCACCCAAAAGATGAAATATCTAGTAATAAATGTAACCAGAGAAACAAAGGAACTATACGAAGAAAACTATAGAACACTACTAAAAGAAACTAAGAGACTTACAAAAATGGAAGAATATATCATGCTTCTGTATAGGAAGACTTAACATTGTGAAAATGTCAATACTGCCCAAAGCAATTTACACATACAATTCATATTCCAATGACATTCTTCAAAGAGATGGAAAAAGCAAGTACAAACTTTATATGGAAAGGAAAGAGACCAAGGATAAGCAAAGCACTGCTTAAGAAGAAGAAAAAGGTGGGAAGCCTCTCACTCCTGATTTCAAAATTTACTAAATGGCTACAGTGGTCAAAGCAGCCTGGTACTGGTATAATGAAAGATACATTGGTCAATGGAACAGAATTAAGAATCCAGAAATTAACCCATCCACATACAGCCAACTGATTTTCAACAAAGTACCTACGTGTATTGTATTGGGAGGAGATAGTCTCTTCAACAGATGGTGCTGGCAGAACTGGAAAGCAATATTCAAAAGACTGAAAAAAGACCTATACCTCATGCCTTATACAAAAACCAACTCAGCATGGATTAAAGACCTAAATGTGAATACCAGAATTACAAAGGTCATCAATGAAAAAATACCACTTATAGTAAAACAGGATGCCAGATATTTCTTCTGTGGAGTATCTGGGTGGATTCAAACTGTCAACCTGAGTATTAAATCAGGGCTTTTTGTTTCTCTTTAACTAATATACAGAAATAAATTTATGTTATGGAGCACTTTGGGTTGATTTGGAGTGGGAAACATGTAAAGAAGCAGAAAGACTATAAATTATACATGGGTTAAATGTGGATGGAATCCCTGGGTAGTGTAAACATTAAAATACTCAACTGCCATCCACAAGATTGGAAGTTTGTGTCTACCCAGAGGTTCCTTAGAAGATAGGTTTGGTGATCTACTTCCAAAAACACCAGTCATGGAAAACTGTGGATCACAGTTCTACTCACATGGGATCACTCTCAATTGGAATTGACTTGATGGAAATAGATGTGGATATAACCATGAATCTTCAGTCACCAGTCGCATACCCATCAAATCTCTAGGTATGAGAGGAAGTGAAACCCCAAACCAAACTCATTGCCATCAAGTCACTTCTGAGTCAGAGTAACCTTATAGGAGAGAACAGAACTGTACCACAGGATTCCCAAGGCTGTAAAGCTTTACAATAGGAGCTCTGGTAGCGTATTGGTTACAAATTGGGCTGCTAACCTCAAGGTCAGCAGTTCAAAACTACCAGCCATTTCATGGGAGAAAGATGAGGCGTTCTGCTCCCGTAAAGATTTACAGCCTCGGAAATCCTGTACAAGGTTGCTATGAGTCGGAACTGACTCCACCGCACACCACCACCACCACTAAAGCTTTACAGAAGCAAACTGCCACAACTTTCTCCTTTGGAGCAATTGTAGGTTTGAATCTTCAACCTTTAGGTTAGCAGCTGAATGGTTAACCAAAGCACCACCAGGCATCCTTGAAAGGAATTTTGTGTTGTTGTTAAATGCTGTTGAGTCACTTTTGACTCAAAGCAACACTGCATAGGGTTTCTGAGGAGAGACTGGTAGGTTTGAACTGTCAATCTCATAGGTGGCAGTCCAATGCTTATCTTGCAATGCCTCACCAGCACTCCAAGAGGAATTTGTTGTTGTTGTTATTGTTAGGTGCCATTGAGTCAGTACTGACTCCTAGAGACCCTATGCACAACAGAATGAAACACTGCCTGATCCTGGGCTAACCTCACAATTGTTGCCATACTTGAGCCCATTGATGCTGCCCCTTGGTTAATCCTTCTCACTGGGGGATCTTCCTCTTTTTCTCTGACCCTCCACCTTACCAAACATGATATCCTTCTCCAGTGACTGGTCCCTCCTGACAATATGTCCGAAGTATGAGAGACGCGGTTTGGCCATCCTGGACTCCAAGGAGCACTCTGACTACACTTCTTCCAACACAGATCTGTTGGTTCTTTTGGTAGCCCATGGCACTTTCAATATTCTCCTCCAACACCGTAACTCAAATGCATCAATTCTACAATCTTCCGTATTCACTGTCCAACTTCTGCATGCATATGAGGTTATTGAAAATACTATGGCTTGGGTCAGGTTCATCTTAGTCCTCAAGCTGACATTTTTGCTCTTCAACACTTTATAAAGGTCTTGTGCAGCAGATTTGCCTAATGCAATACGTCATTTGATTTCTTGATTGCTGCTTCCATGAGTGTTGATGGTTGATCCAAGAACAATAGTCTTTGGCAACTTCAACATTTTCTCCATTGCTAAGAATCTTGCTTATTGGTCCAGTGGTGAGGATTTTTGTTTTCTTTACATTGATATGCAATTCATACGGGAGGCTATGGTCTTTGATCTTCATCAGTAAGTATTTTAAGTCCTCTTCACTTTCAGCAAGCAAGGTTGTATAATCTGCAATTCAAGAGGGATTTAGAGACCATCAATTCAAAGTGATCATTTGACTACTTGAACCTCCTACCAGCATGTAATCAATTAGCATCCTTGAATGCCTTCCAGTGACAGACAACTCATTCTTCCTGTAGTTTATGATTTCATTCCTGACCATAACTTATAGAGATCTTAAATCTTTCTCCTTGTAACTCTTTATTGACAGTAGTCTTCTTTTATCCATAAAGAGAAAGATGAATTCAATAGAGGTGAACAGTTGAGTGTGGGTACTATCAGGTGGACAGTCAGTGTTCCTTTGCCCTGGCCTTAACACTTTGTGTCTTACTCCCTGGTAACTATATGTGTTTGCATTACCGTTGTCCTCCGTACTGGGAAGCGTTTTGCTTTTGCAATTTCTGGTCTAATCCCACTTTTATGTGGTAGTTGGTCCCATACTTGAAAATCATAATGTAATTGATTAAAAAAGAAAATAAAAGGAGAGAGGGGCAAAAGAATACAACTTGAACTTAGTGTATTCTGTACATTTGAAGCATCACCCTATATATTTTCTCCAAAGATACTGATTTTGCTCAAAAGGAATTTTAAACTTCTCTTGGAATTGCTTTCAGAGCCTGAAATACATTCTTTGAATATGTTTTTGAATATACTCAATGTAAACTCAAATCTTTGTTCTTTGAGAGTAGTCCCAATTTTTGGAAGAAGTCAGAAATTTTTGAGAGCTGAGTGTTGAGGAACAGGTTGGCAGACACAGCTGCTTAATCTCCTCCTCCACTTCCCCTAGAAAAAAAAGTGAAAAAAACTTTGTGTCCCTGTAGGGTGAAAAAAATTTGTTCTGTTTTATTATTACTGTATTTTTTGTTTCTAATTTTAATAAACTAATAGCCAATATTCAAATTTCAAAAGGCACCAAAGGTGGTTGTTGTTGGTAAATGCCATAGAATCAGTTCCATCTCATAGCAATCCAGTATAGGGTTTCTAAGGAGCAGCTGGTGGCTTTGAATCGCTGACCTTGTGGTCTGAAGACCACTGCTGATCCTACAGCATCACACCAGGTGGAAAATCCTTTTTTCATTCTTGTACACATAATTACCTAGTTTTCTTTCTAGATTTTTCAGGTACTCCTTCAGACAGACTAAATATCTTCCTTAAATACCTTGAAGAAGGCCCAGGGAAACTGTAAATGAACAATGTCAGCAACTAGAAAACTGCCTGATTGCTAGTCTTTGGAAATGACGACCTTATGTACAGAGTCCTTGGTTTATACCGCAAGGTTGGTGTCTCAAATTTACCAGCCGCTCCTTGGAAAACCTATATAAGATCTCTATGATTTGGAACTGACTCAACGGCACTTAACAGCAACAATAACAACCTTATGTGCAAGTTTGGGTATGTTATGCCAAATGTCAGTTTTATTTATCTTTACCTGATAGAAGGATAAATCTCTTTCTTATAGCCACAAAACCAGGACACTGAAAAGCCTTTGTAATGGAAGACAGTCTCTGTTTTAGAGAGATATGGTAAGTTAGTTTATCTCATTGGGCCTTAGTTTTCTCATCTCGGAAACGTGATGACATTGACAGTTCCCTCCCAGGTTGTTATAAGGAATATACAAGGCAATGCATATGAAAATGTCCCAAGGATATTTCCAAGGACAGAAAAAGTTCTGCATTTTCTTTTCTTTTCTTCTTTTGGTGAGTGGATGCCAGTCCAATCTTGACTCTTCCACTGGCCAGCTGTGCAGCCTTGGGCAAGACTCTTAATGTTACTGAGCTCTGGTTTCTCAAGGTGTATGGATGACAGACACTGCAAATGATTTGTCAAAGTCATATGCTTGTAAATTATCATTACATAGGTCCATCTTCCTTTGCATGCACTCATAATCCCAGGGTTACCTTCACTGGCCCCCAGACCTGAACCTTTCTTAGATATGTCCCATTCTCCCACTTCAATCCCTGGCTCTGGCTCAGGATGCTAAGCCCACACCCCCAAAATTCAATCCTGCAGCAGGTAGTTGTGTATGTGGGATGCTGGATATTATCCCTTGTGCTCCCACTGCTCTGCACTCATAGTCCTGAAGAAGTAGAGGGAAGAAAGTAGCAGGAAATGGTGGGAGGAACTAGTAATGGCCGAGCAGGCTGTGAGTAGGAGAGGAAGGGGACAATGTTCTGGGATGGGTCCCCAGAGGCCTAGGGCTGATTTGTAGGATAGTTGGGTCATGGTACTGCAGATTGCAGGCTGATTGCAGCAGATTAGTTGGGACCTAAAAGGAGCTTCATCAGAGCACAAGAATAAAGCTCTGAGTGCTCCGCTATTTCCCTCATCCCAGGGACAGAGCAAATCAAAAAAGAAAGGGTCAGAGGGAGCAGCACTATGAATAACCTGCCTCCTTTCACCAGCACAATGCTTTAAAACACCACTTGACCTCATTTACATTTTTTTTCTTTTTTTTCTCTTCTGCCAGGCACTTAAGGTCCAGCACCATAGAGGTGTGAGATGCTTCCATGTTGCTATCCACCCCATCCTGGTGTTCTTTGTCTCATCACCTAGTTCATTCCTTTTATACAGCTTATACCTTCTTTATCCACCAGAATGTGTCATGGGATCAGGGACCTTAGCTAACTTGCTTACTCCTGTGGTCCCAGCTCGCATCAGTGTGATGCATGATGTTGTTACTATTGTTGTTAGGTGCAGTAGTGTTGGTTCCAACTCATAGCAACCCTGTGCACAACAGAACAAAACACTGTTTGGTCCTGCACCAACCTCACAGTATTTAACTTTACGCTTGAGCCCATTGCTGTTACTACTGTGCCAATCCATCTCACTGGGGGTTTTCCTCTTTTTTGCTGACCCTCCACTTTACCAACCATGATGTCCTTCTACAGGGACTAGTCCCCTCTGGTAATGTGGCCTAGATATGAAAGATAAAATCCCATCATCCTTCCTCCTAAGGAGCATTCTGGCTGTACTTTCTCCAGCCCAGATTTGCTTGTTCTTCTGGCAGTCCTTGGTACTTTTAATAGTCTTCTCTAACACCATCACTCAAATGTATAAATTCTTCTTTGATCTTCCTTATTCATTGTTAATTTTTACATGCATATGAAGCTATTAAAAATACCATGAGTTGAGTCAGGCGCATCTTGGTCCTCAAACTGACATCTTTGCTCTTGAATACTTTAAGGAGGTTTTGTATAGCAGATTTGCCTAATGCAATACTTCATTTGACTTCTTGACTGCTGCTTCTATGAGTGTTGATAGTGGAGCCATAGAACTGCTCCCCCTACCCAAGTATTCATGAATGTAGGGGATAGATGAATGCTGTTTACCAAGGACCCTCTGTAAGTTAGGCAAAGAGCTCAGAGTTCTGACAAGAAAATCAATGCTTAGAGATGGTAAGCACTGTGCCCATGTTTGTACAGCCAGAGCTGAGATTCTATTCTAGTTTTGACTGACTCCAATGCACATGCTCTAAACCACTGTGACACAGAGCAAACATGCATGCAAACATCGAATTGATTTGCAAGTGTTGCCAGGAGCCCTAACCAAAGTTTTATGGAAAAGAGTACTTAAATCAATTTGTAATGAGGTAGGGTAGCTAGCAGCACATTTGCTATTCTTGCTCTGTATTATATTGCCTTCTAGACTAAGACAGACTAGGAAGAAATACTTGGTTATCTACTTCTGAAAATCAGCACATGAAAAATCTGTGGACCACAGCAGTATGATTTATGGCTGACCGTGGTGATGGATCTGGCAGAGTTTCTTTCTGTTGTGCATGTGGTCTCCATGAGCTGGGGGCCCGCTCAAAGACAGCTAGCAACAGCAGAAGATTGTGTTTGTCTTTTTTTCTCAAGAAGCACTGATCTTAGCAATGAGAATTCATCTATTTACAGGGTTGTTTGGAGTTTAGAATGCATTCAGAGGTAAGAGACTTTGAAAAGTCTTGCAAACAAAGGCTGCATCTTAACCTGACTTCATGATGGTTAGGAGTCTCCAGGTCACTGATTTATTTATTTTTTTTTATTGTGATTTGGGTGAAATTTACAGAATAAATTGATTTTTCATTCAACAACTCATGTGAATTTTGTTTTGTGACAATACCAACAATGTAACAGCACTCTTCCCACTTTCTTCTTGTGTTTACCACTTCATCCTTCTTTCCTACCCAGTCTTATCTTCTAAGTTTTATCCTTGAGCAAATATTGCATTTTGGATCTCCTATCATTGATTATTCTAATGATTGGTGCCTCCTGGTGTCTCTTTAGAGACTTTTCTTTCATTTGGCTGAAAGTTGAGCCACAGGAGTATATTCAGGTCCAGGCCTGAAGAATGACTAGAGCCATAGTTTAAAATGTTCCACTAGTTTCTGTCAGATGAGTCAACCTGTTATTTTGTTTCTGATTTTGAACTTTGTTCCATGTTTTTCTTGAACTCTATCTAGGACCTCCTATCTTGATACTTTTTTGAATGGTCAGTAGTGATACCTGGATACCATCTAGTTCTAGTTCTTCTGGTCACAGGGTCATGGAAGCAGGGACTCACATGATCCATTAGTGTTTTGAGCTATTTATTTACTTGCATCTTTGATTGTCTTCATTCTACTTTGTCCTGGATAGGGAGAGACTAATAGATACACCTTAGGTAGCCACTCATAAGCTTTTTTGTTTGTTTGTTTTTTAAGCTTTAATTGTGGATTGACTGATAGTTTACATGGGAGAACATCAGTTTTGCACTCATGGTATTTAGTTTTATTGCCATGATTACAATCCCCTCCATGCATCACCATTCAACAGTATTTGCTTCTATTCCCTCTGGGATTGTTTGTTTTTTGTTTTATTTATTGATTGATGTATGCAGAAAGACTCAGGAATATATAATCATTTAAACAACCAAAGGGACACATTCTGCAAGGCTCCCTGCCTTCTGGCCTTCAGCATACAGCCCTTCACTTTCCATCAGTCTATGGTCCTCAGCTGCTCTCTCTCTCTCTCCATATCATCATCTTTGCCTCAATCTCTGGTGTCACTGCTTCTCTGGATAGGTTCCCACTTTCTGCTTGTGCTCTTCTCCCTTGATGGTCCTAGGATTCTGTTACTGGGCTGTAAGATTAACTACTCCCCCCTTTATGTTACAAAACTTCTATGTTTACAGTTATGACAATCTCAATTAGTCATGATAACAATTACTCACTAGAATCATAAGAATCTTATCCCCATCTCATTTCACCAGACTCATCTAGACCAGATGAAAACTAATCAGTGGGGATTCTATCTCCCTTCACCCCCACACTCTGAAACTGAACTCACTTTTGAAAACTTGTAAGCTAGTTACTTCATGTCTTTATAGATAGCCAATGTCTAAGTTGCCTGTCCTTATTAATAATCCTGTGTACAGAGAGGATAGGTTTGATCTTTGGTGTGAAGACTCCTTCTCTCTCAGTTGGTATTTTGAGCTACTACATCCATAAGTATAGGTCAAGTTTATCAAATTGTAGCAATTTACACTTGTTTCCTTTATCAAATTGCATTATCTTTCTCTATTTGAATTCTGATCATCAAGTCATTGAAGTTAGGTCAAATGGGAACTATCTGCAAGTTTGGACATTCTTGTGTGCCTCCCCTCACTTCATATCAGCTGGACTTTTCCTTGGTGGCTAGGTCCTTGTCCACGGGCCCAGGAGTCTTCAGGTCTCACCACACTTTGGTGGTTCATAAGCTTTTAGGAGTTCAGTCACTACTCACCAAAATAAGATGTAGAACATTGTCTTTGTGGGTTGTATTTTGCCAAATTGACTTTGGTGTTCCCTGAGACTATGGTTCTGTTCCCCAAGCCTAGTGGCTCATTCCCTCAAGGTGTTTGATTTTGGCTAAGAAGTTTTCATAACGTTGCTTCCTGGATTGTCTACTATAAGCAACTTAATGGTGCAGTGGGTTCAGCATAGAGCTGATAACCAAAAGGTCAGTAGTACAAACCCACTAGCTGCCTCTCAGGAGCAAGCTGAAGCAATCTGCTTCCATAAAGATTTATAGTCTCAGAACCCTATGGGTCAGTATGGGTGAGAATTAACTCTATGGCAGTGAGAGTTGGGTATGTGCTGCTATGTTTGTGGATATATTTACAGCATGTATAAATACATATGCATGTAGAAATATCTTGTCAAACCTATATGTATATTTGACTGTAGTCACATATTTGCTTTTCAGGTTACCTATTTCTCTGGGGACTCCAACACTTCTATGCAAAGATTATTTCCCAAAAGCCCTGTAGAGAGAAAGGAACAGGGAGAGTGGGTAGGTGACAGTGAGTTTGTCAAGCTGGATTTTGGAGATTGGAGCCTACTTGCAATTCATTGCAAGTCTTTGCAAATCACTAGTCACAATGTACTAATCCTGTCTGACTGAAGCCTAGGAGGTGATTAAGACTGAGGGTTGCGGAGTTTAGGTCCCAATAGTGCCACTTACTGTGTCCTTCTGAGTGTTACATAACTTCCTTGAACTTCAGTTTCTTATTCAAAATAGTATTTATCCCAGGGTATTGTTGTGAGAATTAAATGAGACAACATACAGAAGGAAACAATTTAGTTCTGGCATACAGTAAGCACTCACTGTGTGCTAGTTATTATCTGTGAAGAATCTACTACATATGTGGAAACTGGAAAATCAGACCAATTTTCTGCACCTGTCTATATTGGCCCAAACCAGATAGCTGTGGTGTTTTTTATTTGTTTGTTTGTTTCCTAGTTTGTACCTGGATGATTGACTTCCAGCCTCAGTGTTTTTAGAGCTTAAAAAGAGAAGGTCAGCATTGCTCAGAGTTGTGCAGCTTCTTGAAATATACATCCTGCCCTGTGACCATGGTCACTGCTTGAGAGAACAGGCTCCATTAACTAAACAAGGGGCCAAATCCACCCCCACTGTGTGTTGAAAAACTGGGTTTTGAGACAGTAAAGTTGGGGATTGCTCCACTTACTTGGTAGAAATGCATGGACCCTGGATAGCCTTTCTGCCTCTGACTCTTCTGTAAAAACCATTCAGGATCTGGCTGCCCAGGGGATGGCTATTATGCATGGAGAACTTAAAGGAGCTCTGGTAGCGTTGTTGTTTTGTTAGGTGCCATCGAGTTGGTACCAATTCATAGTGACCTTATGAACAGTAGAACGAAACACTGTCCTATCCTGAGCCAACCTCACTTCTGTTGCCACACTTGAGTCGATCGATGTTGCCACCTGGCCAATCCATCTCATTGGGGGTCTTCCTCTTTTTCTCTGACTCTCCACCTTACCAAACATGATATCCTTCTCCAGCGACTGTTCCCTTCTGACAATATTTCCAAAGCATGAGAGATGAAGTTTGACCATCTTGGCCTCTAAGGAGTACTCTGGCTGCACTTCTTCCAAAACAGATCTATTGGTTCTTTTGGCAGCCCATGGCACTTTTAGTATTCTCCTCCAACATCACAATTCAAAGGCATTAATTCTTCTATGATCTTCCTTATTCACTGTCCAACTTTCGCATGCATATGAGGTTATTGAAAATACCATGGCTTGGGTCAGGCGCACCTTAGTCCTCAAGCTGACATCTTGAGATGGTGTAGTGGTTACGCATCAGGCTGTGAACCACAAGTCAGCAGTTCGAAACTACCAGCTGTTGTGCAAGAGAAAGATGAGGTGTTCTGCTCCTGTAAAGATTTACAGCCTCAGAAACCCTTTACAGGGTCGCTATGAATCGGAACTGACTCCATGGCACACAGCCACCAGCCACCACCACTAATGACATGCCAGGAAGTATATGTTCTTGCCAACCTTAAAAGGTGGTTAGTATTACCACTCTCATTTTATAGTTATAGAAATTCCAGCCCAGTGAGAGCAGCATTTGATTCACAATCACTATACCTCTTGTGAAACCCCCATCCATCTTTCAGTGGAAGCTATGATGCTGAACAGGTTTTAGCTGAGCTTCAGGACTAAGGTGAAAGGCCTGGTGATCTACTTCCAAAAATCAGCCAATGAAAACACTATGGATCATAGACGCCTGATGACCTTGACATGACAGAAAAAAGGATGGGCTGGCTGGTTTGAAGTTCAGGGAGATATGTGAACTCCCGAGCCCAAAGACAGTGACTACAGTTAAGAATGGGGTCTGGAGTTAAGAATGAAGTAGTCAATTGATCTGAAGAGGCGGGAAGGCATGTGAGAACTCCCAGACTTGAAGACAGTACCCATTTGACCTAGCATGGAGGGCTTGCAGACTAGAATTCGACCAGATGAAGATAAAGAAGTATGAAACAGGGAGCAACATACAACCTGATCAACTGGACCTTTGCTTATGGATGAATCTGCCCAAAATTCCAACTGAATAGGGAAGGATTCTTCAAATCAAGGGTCAACATATCTCCTCAGTATATTGGGTTGTTAGAGGCTAGCAAAACTAGGGAGCTATAAAGGCATGAAGTGGTTGGCTTTCAAGCTTTCATGAGAGTTCTTGGGGTCAGAATGAGGGGAGTAAGACAGAAACCCTACTGAATAGTTTTCCTCTTGTCCAGATGGGTCTGGTGATGAGGGGACAGGATTTTATGATTCAATTGCAAGTAATTATTTTCAGGTCTAATGGCGATTGTCATGGCTATAAATGTAGAAGAGGTGCAACTGAAAGAACAGTTAATCTGTCATTTCAGGAACAGGTGATCCAAGGACCATCAAGAGGGAAGAACATGAGAGGATTGAGGAATCCTAACCAGAAAAGCAGCGACAACAGAGATGGTGGCAGAAGCAATGGTATAAATAGAGAGAACAGCAGAGGACTCTAGACCCATAGACTAAGAAAGACGGTGTGCCTGTGGGCAGGAGGCTGGCTTGCAAAATGTGCCCTTTGGACATTTAAATGAATAGATATTTACATTGTCATATGTGTATATAAAAAAGAAAGAACTAAAAGGTAATAGAGGAAAATACTTTTGGCTAAGGGTGCATGGAGGGGACTGTAATCATTGCAATGATTTGCTGAATGTAAAAGTGGGGATCTGTCCTATAAGCCTTCATTCACTTAATACACTATAAAAGATTTTTTTAAAAAGTTGATACAAGGAAAAGATATATGCACACCAATGTTGATAGCAGCAGAAGACGTATGCACACCAATGTTTATAGCAGCACTATTTACCATAGCAAAAAGGTGGAGACAGCCAAAGTTCCCATCAACTGAAGAATGGATAAACAAATTGTGGTA